>NC_057797.1:288999724-289169094 GCF_018294505.1 Triticum aestivum | reverse complement strand
GACACTCTAACCACCCCCTAACTTTATATTTTTAATATAAAGGCAGTGAGAGAATCTCATTGTCATCAGTTTTCAAAAAAGGACTCGCGCCTTGCCGTCGAGCTCGGCCTCCCTCGCCTTCGCCTCCCGCTCCAGCTCTTCCAACCGGTGGCACTCGGCGGCCTGCATCCGCCCCAACTCCGCCAGCTCAGCATCACGGTTCTTGACGGCGTCCTCCCGGGCCTGCATTTCCTCCTCCTTCACTTGGCGGCAACATGCTTCTTTGGCGTGCTTGGCGCGCAGGCCCTGCAGCTCGTCCTCCAGCACCTGGCAGTGGTCGCGGGCGGCCTCAGCATCTTTCAACGCCATCTCACGATCGGCTGCAGCGTTGATGGCACTCTACATCTCCTTCTTAGAAGCTGCAGTGGCCTGGCCCAGCGCCACGCGAACTGCCAAGTCGGAATGGAGCCTGCCTGAGGCCATCTCCAGGCGCCCGGCCACAAGGCGTGGGTCTGCGCCCAGGAGATCCGCCTGCGGCTGGGTCATCTCCGAGATAGCACGTTCCAGAGTAGCAGCAGGAGCAGAAGAACCTGGGAGTGGAGGTGCAGCAGTGGGAGGATGCGACATCATCACCAGGGCCTAGGAGACCGCGACCTCCGGAGTAGCTAGGACCTCGTCAGCCGTGCCAGGCGCCGACACTTTCGGAGCTAGCAGGGCCATGGGGGCTGGTTCCACGTGGTGATGCTCCTCTTGGCCCCCCGAGGACGACCGAGCTGGGGAGATGCGGGCGTTGCTCCCCCCTTTCTCTGAGGAAGGAGGCATGGACGCCGCGTCCTCCTTCATCTTCTTCGCAGAAGACGACGACCTGATCAACCAAGGGCCAGCATCAGGAAATGAAGAGTGCAAACAGGGACAAGGCGAAGCTTGAGACACTTACTGATCCACCGCGACATACTTCCGCTTAGGAAGCCTGAAGCCTGACAGCATCGGGACGGAGGCGGCATCGTGAGGCACCAACAACGACCTACCTCTCGTCGGGATGGGGGCTGCTCCCTCTCCCTTTGGTGGGCGTCAGCCTCAGTATCGTCAGGAAGGGCATGGAGGATCTCAGCCTTGCTCAGAGGGGAGGTCTCCCCAACCTCTTCCAGAGTCTTCTATGGGTCCACCTCCTCTTCTCCCTCCCCACAGGGCTCGTCAAAAGGAACCTCCACCGGTTTCGGTGCCGCGGGGGTTCCCAGGAGCGCCGGCGGCACCAACCCACGCGCATCAAAGGTCGGCCTGGAGGCGACGAATTCCTCCGAATCCTTGCATTGGAACAAGGGGACGAAGGCGCTTGGTGGGTACTCCTGGTTGTCCCCAACTATGAGGCACAGGACAGCGGCCAATTCATCATCAGGTAGGGCCCCTGGCCTCAGGTGGGTCATGTTCCCCTCTTCTTCAAGCTCCCACAGGGGGCGTGCATGCGCCTGGAGTGGAGCTACTCGGAGGGTCAAGAACTCCCTCAGAAGCATGACCCCTGTCACCTTTGCCGCCCTCGCGTTGCCCGGCTTCAGGTCGGTCACCATCTGCCCCAACACTAACGAGGCCCGCTCATCAGCAAGCTTCGCCCTGGGCCATCCCCCGTGGAAAGAGGGCGCCGCTGTGGGCAACGCCAGACGCGGATCGGCGCACTTGGCATCCATCATGACCCATTTGGATCGAATGTTGTCGTCTCTCTTCCCGGTGCTCGAGATCGAGTTGGACTTGCCGGATTCGACGAAGTTAGCACATCCAGAGATATTACCCTCGCTGACATGGAGGAAGAAGAAATGGTGCAGGAGCGCCACGGACGGCATCACGCCCAGGTACGCCTCACAGTAGTAGGCGAAGATGGATAGGAGGAGGACAGAGTTGGGATGGAGATGCGACGCCTGCAGCCCGTAGTGGTCGAGGACTTTGTAAAAGAAATCAGAGAAGGGAGGAACCAACCCAATAGCGACGCTGCTCGAGAAGAAGGGGAAGAAGGTGCTTTACTCAGGCTCCGACGCGTCGGAGGCAAGCCGGAGCTCGGTCTTCCCCCACTCATTGCTCTCGCCCGCCGTCAGCAGGCGCACGGAGGCAAGGCTATTCTCTGTGACGGTGGGCACCTCAAGGGCCGGTTCATACCAAGCCGGATCTGAGGAAGCCTTGGCCTTGCGCGGTGCCATGGATTGCAACTACGGGATTAGATTGGAGCGGATCTGGACATAGCGGTGGTGGAGAGCAAGGAAGGGGATCTGAAGCAAGGCAAGGAAGAAGCAATGAAGACAAGTGCTACTTGCACCAGCCTTTTGTCAGGTCGAGTAGTTGCCGAGGCAGCGTGGGGAAGTAGATACGCCCACGTCCAATCAACCGCCACGCGTCGACCGAGGATATAGGCTTTTGGGGGCCCGCGGTGCTCTGTACTTGACCCTTGGCTTCGCCGCGAAGCCAAGCCCGAGCGCACCTTGGGCCCGGGGGCTACTGTCGGCGTTCTGGGAACGGGGGTCCCCAAACTTGCCCGCCTGCGGCCCGCTACATGGGTAAGCGAGCTGGTCGTACGGCCCATCTTCATCAACAAGGCATCCAAGACTATCGCGAGGGGCCAAGCCTCACGAGGCGGACAATGCAAGACCTCCTCTAGAGTGGCCTAGTCAGGCAGGCTCACAAGGAGCGGAGATATCAAGGTGAGACAAATCTCACAAGGCTCTCGTGACGTGAGCCATGACGATCGACGCTAGGAGGGCGCCAGCACATGCATCGTCCTTGTTTCCTCTTTGGTGCTGGGGAGACTGGCGCAGGCGAGGAGTACTGAGGCATCAGGCAAAGGTTGCCATTTTGGTGCAACAAGACCAAGACCCGAAGGACAGCAAGATGGAGGTCATCGTGGAGCCCAAGACGGCGTCACCACCAGAGCCTTTGGCAGGCGAAGACCACTTTTGTCAGGATGGCTTGTACTAGATGCACGCCTTCAAATTAGCCTGCCGTTGTTCGCTCCCTTCCCGCTCAATATTTGGGAAGAGGACCAGGGCCTCTATAAATAGGACTAGCCACCACCATAGCTAGGGGATGGACCTCATCTTGGATAGAGAGCCTAAAGATCATCCCCACACACACACACAAGTTAGACAAGCACAAGAACACCTCAATGTCAGGAGGCTGTTCTTCCCCTTGTATTGTTCATCATCAGCCCGAGAGGCAATCCACCACCACCACACTGGAGTAGGGTATTACACCACAACGGTGGCCCGAACCAGTATAAATCTTGTGTCTTTCTGTGTTGTGAGTTTGTCGAGTTCGTCCGCGAGATATTAGCGAGCTAGGGCATAGATCAGTGGGAGGAAAAGACTTCGCGCGCACCCCAGTGTTCGAACCTTAAGGGTTTGCCGGAACCCCACATCCGACACACACAAGTTGCACGTACACATAACACATTTAGTAGTAATAAATTCTAAAGTACAAATGCTAGTATGCCACACAAGTTCATCTCCACTTCATGTGATAAATTTGTGCATGACTATTCTACATATATTCACAGTGCTACCATTCACAATTTACCATACTCCACTTACACGTTATAGATGGGCTCCATGTCCTCCTCCATGTTCCAGTCCCGTGTGTTCTTCATGGATGGCACGATCCATAGCGGTGCGCAACGGGAATCATTGTTGCAGCTTTCTATTCCGGTCACACACGATGGAGACTCATCCAAGCTGAAGTGGCATAAATCAGGAATAGTGTGTCCCAGCATGTCGTTGATCCAGCGGTGTGCACTAAAGACACAACCATGCTTCATGAATGGCAGGACTTCGGTGTCGTGCACGGAACGTGGCATACGCTTCACAATGGGGTAGTTGTCCCCAATGAAAAGCTAGTACTCTCCAAGGGTGTTCCTCAGCACCCACGTAGGACCATGGTGGTCGAACTTGGTGCCGTTCATATGGTACATGCGGCATCTCAGATCTGGACACATGGTGACGTACATAGTCAAGGTCCATGCATAATAATGTTGTACTTAAATATGGCGGTCAGTAATACTATGCAGAAAATAGTACTACTCTGGTATAGAGGAAGTAAAATAACCGGCTTATTCTATATAGCCACACTTGGCTACATGGATGAGATAGTAAGACATGGAAAAACAAAAATGGTGGGAGCTAGTGGGTTCAAGTCTTTGAGGGCATAGCTAGCTATACGCATCCTCCAAGGTAAAAAGTACTCCTACTAGTACTAGTAAGTAGTACAACAATGAAAGAGAAGGCGAGAGGGTTAAAAAAATATAATACTAAATTGTACTACTAGTATAGTAAACATGTCCCAGTCAAGAAAATAAAATAACTAACAAGTACTACTCAACTACTCTAACACACATCAATGAGAAAATGGAATACCTGGGGAGATGGTGACGGTCCGATCATGATAGATTGTGTGACCATGTTGCACATCAGTTGTACCATGGGTAACGACTGCTAAGATAGTTGATCCCAATATGCCAAAGTCAGCTACAAGGTTCTAGGTTAGACCGAATCGCGGATGCAAATGCACATCCAGGATCGGCGATCTTATTTTGATCGGGGAATGACTGGTCCGTGCAAAATAATGGAGTACCATTAGGGATGCAAATGATGGTTTGTGTATTCCATTTGTAATCTCTCATACCATAGGATGGCAACCAGATGAAACAACTCCCCTAGCTTGTCACCGCGAAGATGCGGCCTACATGGCACACGACGTCTTCGAACATGTAGTGGTACAAATCTGTCGCGCCCAACATGTGCCAGCCTCTGTCGTTACTGCCTCTTGTATTGATGGCAATCCATATGTCGAACACCACGATGAGATAGTAATCTTCATAGCCGCGTCACTTTGTCGTCGGGTCCACAATTTCCATCTTCTTCAATCTCATGTAGGCATCAGCATACATATTCAAGCCCAGCCAGTCCGGAAGGCTGATCCCAACGGTGGAGAAGGGGTCTACCGGAACGGCCGCACTACTGTGGATGTTGTGCAAAATGATGGTGGTATCTGGCCGGAGGTATGAAAGCCATTCTTCGTTGGCACCAACCCATACCTATATATAAGGTGGCGGGCAGCGGAGAAATTACGGGATGGAATAACTAAGTACTACATGATCAAACTCCATGACTGACCTGCTTATCGGATAAAATCTGACTACCTCTCAACGTCGGCAACTCTAGCGGAGTCAACTTGTAACCATGGCCAGGGAGCGGTGCACTGTTCGAAGGATTGTCCCATAGAAGAACCTTCTCCTCGAGGACACATGGAAGGCCAACAAGCATGGCATTTTCCCAAGCCTGTTTAAGCACCATCTTTAAAAAGTTGGTGCTGGAAGCACCGAATCTTGTAGCGGGGAGGACGTCGGAGCGGCGTGTGATTTCTCCTAGAGGATCTTCATCCAAGGTCCCTAGCCCCGACGAGGAGAACCTCCTGGCTAATCCATGGGAGCAGCGATGAACTGCCTTCTCTTGGGGGGTGGGACTGGCGAGGAGGAGATAAGAGCGTAGTGACCGCTGGGCCTCGTCCCTTCACTAAGGAAATTATGCGGGCACGCATAGTGGTATTGCCTCATGGCCCGCGATGGTGAGGCTATTATTTACTACGTACTCGTACTGTAGTAGTACTAGTACTACTTTCTCAACTAGTAGTGCGATGTACTGTATTTCTATAGTGCACCAGTTTTGAACTCTTGAATCTCAGGGCCAAGGAGCTATAGTTGGAAGTGGAGGGTACTACTGTTCTCTAGAACCATCGTTGTACTATCAATGCAGGGAAAGTACACCTGCGTAGTGGGTACTCTCCGTGCTCTATTCAAGCGTGTAGCTGGCCTACTCAGCCGCTCCTCTCACGCACACGCTAGCAGCTTGTTTATCAGTGACAGTTACTGCGGGGGCAGAACATTTGAGTTATTTGATACAACGAGACTAGGCTTTTCTCGTCCATTTGTGGAGGTGTAATGGATCTCATCGAACTTTGTTAGTAGTTCCTTCTTTATGAATGAGATGAGGCAAAGCTTTTGCCTCTGTTTCAAAACAAAAAAATCACATCAACAAGAACTTCTTTTATAGAGCCGATAATGGAGTGAAGTCCATGCGTGCAATGCCCCAAGCTACAGATTAGTAGAGTACTAGCACTTTATGTACAGAGCTGTATTGCACAGTTCCCAATGCCACGCCAAGCTTTTCTGGCTCCTCGGGCTTAATTGGGAGGCGCTAGTTTAAATATGCTAGCTGATGAGGAAGCTGCAAGCGAGGTGCGGCTAGGGCGAGCACGCAGGCAAGAAACTTTGCATGGTGTGAATTGATATATAGGACTACTACTCTAGTACGCGAGCCATGAGATGATGGGACGGAAAACTCGTTCACGTGGCTGGGTTATCCAGTGCACCCAGATTGTGGTGTGAAACGTCCGTTCGACTTCAAAAAATGAGACCAACCCAAGAGTTATCCCTCGTTGGCTTTTTTTCTCTACTCCTATAAAAGACTCAGTTGGTGATGATGGTGTGTCTGCCATCCGTCATTTCTGACCATTAGATCTGCATCTAATAGTTGTGAGGTAAGTTCTGGCATTTTTGAAACAATAGCCCACTTCTCTACTCCAATTTGAAGAAAACCCATTATTATCTTGAAAGCAACCACATCCCTCCCTCACCTCATCAAAACAGCCCAAGAAATATATTTTGAGTGAAACATAATGTATTTTTAGTGGTATATGTATATCAAAACAAGAGTGTTTTCTTTCAAGTTTGTGAACAAGTACTATTCTACTTTGGATCCGTTGCAACGGACGGGCACACTGCTAGTTTATAGAAGAAACTTTGCGAGCACCATGCGTCAAAGCCAGGGCTTGAACTAGGGTGGGATGGCAACTACCTCAGCTGCTCAGCCACATCCATTCGACTTCAAAAGTCAAACTACCAGTGTACAATATTGGCTCGCAGCAAAGTTACTATTTACAAAAAAGGCCGCCGTGCGCTCGGCCGGTATCGAACCCACAAAACAAGTTATACAGTCCCACGACCACTAGTAGTACTCGTTGGAGTACAACGCAACCTAGAATTGCCTTTTGTCGCTAGTACATTGTTCCTTACAAGAAACCACTAATAATGCCAAGAAACTACTACCACTTGCATATGTGGCAGACTTAAGATAAGACTACCTTATCAACCATTGTACATGCCCTTACCAACCAGTCCTACCAAGAAACGACTACTCTACAAAGTGCGGTTATAGGCATGTTTCAACTCATTTCACCCCTTAAGTCAACGCCTTCTATTCGACTCGCAAGTTAGGAGTTATGACTTGTGGGACCCACATGACAGTCTGGACAAAAAGCCCTGAGTGACCTCCTACCTCCAGCCCGCCCACCTAGTCATCCTTGGCATGGGACGCAGCTACCGCCACCGACAGAAGGCGAGTTCAAAACCACCGGCGGTGCGGAGCCAAGATAAAACACACCCTGCTGGATGCATTCAGCGGCTTGTTTGCAAGGTTTGCTAGCTAGGTTGGCACGGTAGTGCGGCGTCTTTCTCGCGCGCGCCACACTAAGGCCAGCCATATGGCTCGAGCAAAGTCCAGCATGGCGGCTTGCTCGCGCGTGAGTCACACTCGGGCCAGCCAGCCAATCCATGCGAAGGCCAACGCGGCGTCCAGGCCGTCCGGCAAAGCGGAAGCCAACTCACTCATCACCAGCGCCACCGACAAACACGCATCAGTACTGTTTTAAGTAATGTTCAGGAAAAATAATGATTTGAGGAGGAAGAACAAGATAGAAGGTTAGATGTGGGTCCCTCGTGTCAATGGTCAAACAAAATGTGTTGGTTTAAGCTGCCTCGTCAGCACGGACGTGTGGGCCAACCCTGTCATAAACGGATTTAAACGAGCCTAATCGGCACAAGGTAGTAGTTTTTTGGCACAGATTAAGAAATTTTGGGTATATTTTTGCTATTTTTTGTACAATAGTTTCTTCCCAGGGCTAGTTGAAAGTGGTAGTTTTTTGCTAAATACTCTACATACTGTAAATAGGAGTGAAAGTTAAGCTTTGGAAGCCAATAAGCATGGCTAGTTACATAGTGCCTATGTGTACGTAATTGAAACTAAATATCAACCATGAGTTACTAATATCTTGACGAAAAACTTGAAACTATGGAAATACTAGCATTTTTTGCATGGTTGGAAGTACTAGCAATGTTCATGTGTGTTGCAACGGATCATAATTAGAATAATACTTATTCACAAACTTGATAGAAAACACACTAGTTTTGATATACATATATCACTGGAAATATATTATGTTTCAATCAGAATATATTCCTTGGGTTGTTTTGCTGACGTGAGGGAAGGATGTGGTTGGTTTTAAGATACTAATTATGCGTTTTTCTGCAAATTGGTAGATAAGTGGGATCTTGGTGAGAAAAGGCAACAACTTACCTCACCATCATTAGATGTAGATCTAATGGTCAGAAATGACGGATGGCAGACACACCATCATCACCAACTAAGTCTTCTGTAGGAGTACTAGCAAGATGTCCGTGCATTGCACGAAACATCAAGATGCATTTTTTTATAAAACACTTGTTGTGAATGACCCATGAGGGAGTAATCCCATGTGTAAAAACTAATGATATCTCTAGAAAGAAGAGAGATAAGGTGATGAGGAGTGGGGCATGGTGGTGATTGGTGGTCGGACTGAGCGGAGGCATGGGGATGGATGACGCCGGCAGCGACCACCATGCCAGTTTCTTCCAGAGGCTTCCTTTTTTAATTTCTCAACAATGAGCTTGTTGGAAATAAGGATGAACGAGGGAAGGCCTTGTCTGCAAACGTGGAGAGAGGTGCGGGTATCTTTTATTTTAATTTATATCCACTAGATATAGATCGGACGGTCTATATTGCAAGATGGCAGGCGTACCATCATCACCAAATCGGTTTTTTATAAAAAGCCAAGTTGGTGATGATGGAGATACAAACATATTATTGATACTTGTTTCCGTAAACTTGGATCTACATTCTATTCAACGGCTCAGCATGTGGGAACTTGGCACAATGACTTCTCGACTGTGTAAAACAAAGGTTTTCCCGTCGCCGATAAGGAGGGGGTGACGGCGGCGCGATTTCGGCTTGCTCTTGTCCTAGTAGTCATACTAGGTGGTCTACACACATGTAGATTTATTCTTTTTCACGTCTCGTGTTCGCCGTACAGCCACGACTGTTGATGAATAGATGGTAAGTTATTCATGGGAAAACCTTTGTTGAGCGTGTGTCATATGTGTGATGCTGAGGTAATGATAAGAGATTCTTAGTGTCTCTGTGTCTAGAGGATAGAGAGTGACATGTGCATGGGGATTTGTGTTGTGTATCATGGAGACACATAGACATAATCAGAGAGTGAGTATGTGAGATACACATGCGGACATGGGGAGAAATGTGTGAGTTAGAGAGATGGAGAATTTTGGTGTGCATCTGAGCTAGAGAGAGGGGGATATATACATACCTAGAGCTAGAGATAATATGCAAGGGTGTGTGTCTTAAAATTAGGATCTAGATAGATGGGTGTTTGTGCGTGTGTGTGTGTGTTTGTGCACGCATGTGTGTGTGAGAGGGAGTGTGTGTATGTGGAGAAGAGAGACCACTAATGATGTAAACCTAGTATAGGGAAGGGGGAATGGTGTGACATATGTGTCAAAGAGAGACAAAGGCATGTGTAGTAGTGAGATAGCGTAGGTGCGGGCGGGGAGCAACTATTTGGAAGAGACATCAAGTGTGTGTTGGAGAGGGGTGTGAGAGCGAGAGAGAGAGAGCTAGCAAGGGAGAGAGAGATGAAGAGAGGGGGAGAGAGGGGTCGTTTGTGTACGGAAGTGGCGTATAGATAGGGAGACAATGTTGATGTTGTTCGAAAGTGGCCTATGTACGGAGACGCAAGGGAAGCGAGTCATCATGTGTGTGACTTCGTGAGAGATCTAGAATAGATGGTGTCGAGAACAACATGCGAGATTGAGAATGATGATACATTAGGGAGCTATGGAAAGAGTCACGACATATATGTATCCAAGGAAAGAGCTGGGGCCGGTCCGCATGTGGGAGAGATAGAAAGAGGAGAGTGGTGCAAAGGAGACAAAGTCTTCTAGTTTGCAGTGGGGGTGGTGTGTGAGGTGAGTGTGCGAGAACCACATAACTAGGGAGATAGATGTTTGGGGCGACGTTTTGTGTGTATGAGAAAGATACACTCTATATAGTGTGAATGCTTGGGAAAGAGAGCTGTCGGGAGACATAGAGAGTGAGGGAAAATATGTGTGCATGCCCGAGAGGCACAGTGATAGAGACCTATAGTGGGGTCCAGACTTTAGAAGAGAGGGTGTGTTAATGTGCTCATGTGTTCGCGTCCGGGGGAGAGAATGACTTGTGTGTGGGGGGGTGGCTTCAAATAAAGAGTGAGGTGTCTATATTTGAGGGACTTTAGCGTAATTGAGATATATATGGTCAATAGTGTGTGCACGCATGGTTGGTCAATTTGTTTCGCAGTTTGGACTATGAGATAACGATAGTTTTGAACATGCGTGATATACCTTGAAGTACCCGAATTACAAACATAACATTGGAATTTTGAGATTCAACTCCATCATTAGCTTTTGTAATTCAATTAAATGGAGGTACATTTTTTAAGCCAGGATTTCGTGATTTCAAATTCATATATCAAACCTAGAGATATACACATATGGGCATGTTCAAACTTTATAATTATCCACTTTATTCATACACATACACATTTTTGCTTTTGTCATCATATTTAGGATAAACACATTTGGAATTTCATTTGAATTGGACCGTATGATGGTATTTTCTTGTACTAGCTAAATGATCCCTATTTCAATTAAATGGACAACCTAAGTTTCGAGTTGGAGACATTGATTTTCGAAACATGCACTTTTTTTACGTGCAAAACAAATAAATTCTCATCCATGATATCATAGTCGGCCGGACAAGAGCAGAGCACTTAATTCTAGGCGCCAAAAGCTTTCAAACTTCCCCCTCACATCAAAATATCTCGCGCCCAAAAGTTTAGCCCAATGATATTCATGTTTTGCCCCTGCCACATGAACGGAAAAGGGCTGCTTTGTTAACACCATTGTTTTCCCCTCTTTGCCACCAAACATTCTTCCCCAGAGCCCCTCCCCTTCCCCTCCCCGACACCCCCAACCATGCCAAGCCGCCGAATCTAGTCCTCCACCACAGCGGTGGACCTCACACCCTGCCGGATCTACCTTCCGCACCTTGGAACCCCCAACTGCCAACTCACCACTTCACCGGAGCCGCTTCAGCGACTAGCTTGTCCACCTGTCGAGATCTCCTTGACCGCCATCAAGCTCCACCGCAACGGATCTGCTTAACCCGCGCCCTCGTCCACCACAGTCTAGGCCCTTCACTAACTCCCTCGTCCGCCCCATCGTTGGCCCTTCATACAAGCCCTCGTCCGCCTCACCAAAAGTAGTATACACCACGCCGGATGTGCTTCGCCGACGCCTTCGTCAACTACACCGGACTCGTTCCACGGATGCCATATTCAACTCCACCGTCCCTGCTTTACTGACACCGCAGCCTCATCGGGTTATTTCGATTTGTACTCCTTCGGTTTTTCTCTTCTTTATCGTGGAACTGTTCACTTACCATAGATGAGCTTTCTTCTATGTCGACAGGTGCCGCAACCAAAGAACTAGAGCCGCTTCAGCAACAGCGATAGCCGGCCCAAACTCAACCGCAACACGAGCACCGTCGATGATCCTTAGCTATCAAGTATGACAACAATACACATACACCGCCGAGAATTAGGTATTATTATCCAACGGTCGGTGCCTACATTCACTTTCTTAGCATAAGCACCACACCTTTGAATTTCTTCAGGGCATCATTCATTTTTTCATGAGACGCGTTATTCTGCTGGCACCTGTAGGGCCATACTTCTGGTAGTGAATATGTTACATGTGCTTAATTACAAACCAGTGCACATATAGTTACGATGCTTTAGTTTTGTCCTAGTATTATTGTACTTCCTATATATCACTGCCTACTATTTTACTTCTTGCATACTATGTTTATGATAATGGTGTTGCTCTGATGCCACCTATTGGTTCCATTAGACTGCTTCATGTTCTCTATGCTTAATTACACATCAGCAAACTAGCATGTGGTTCTGCTACTTTTTGTTTGTTTTACCCTACATTTTCTGATGTTAGCTATTACATCATTGCTCCGAGCCTCTGTTCATTACTTTGTTGTGCGTTCTTGATCTTCCCAAGTTGCATGACTAATTCTATGCTTCTATTAATTATGGAGCTGCCAACCCCATCAAGCAAAATATTTTTTCTTTTGGAGCTGCCACCTCGAACAAGCATAAAAATAGAGTGAAGAACACACCCTTCTTTCATTAGTTTAGATGAACCATTGATGATCAACTCAAACCAGTGCATGCGATTAAAATTAATTTTACCTAAATAGAGGGTGCAAAATAAACTACAACAACTAGATTTGCAACCACGGGATGCTGCAACAGCAGTGAGGCTTCATAGCAACATATTGTAAGCCAGTGTGTTTTAGTACATGTGAAATGTAATGCATGTGGGCTGCTTTCTTGGCTTGTTCCCTCAACCTTTAATCCTACAAAATTACAAATAGTTCAGTTGTCTGCTTTATTGTATTGCTTGATTCGAATGCTTGTTTGTTACTTGTTAGGCTATATCTGCATTGACCAATATGTCAGAAGTGCCTGCTGTACTACCGTAAAGAAATGCATGCCTAGTTCATTTGAGTCCTTAACTTTTCCTATGAACTTCATCACAAGACGGCCTTCATTGTTTATATGAGGCCACACTATTAAGTGTTTTCTCAGATTATTTCAACTGCTTAGATGCCATGGCAACTTAAATATAGCGGTGGCACACTCCCTTTCAAGTACAGATGTCAACTGGGTCCTGTTTAATCCTAATTAAAGTCCACTAGTGGTATGATAGTTCAAAAGAGTTTTTGTTTTTTCAGGAAAATGGACTAGGGAGCTAGCAAAAACTAACTAGATGGGACTGGCGGATGTCGTTTATTTGCCACTTACACCCCTAGTTTCATCTTACCATTTTAATTTCTTTTCGGTTGATGCTGCTTCGAACCATTTAAATATAGCTTGCCATGCTCATCAATAATTCGTATGTGATTTACCATGTAAGCTTACCGCCTAGATCATGCGATAACTATCTCTTACTTATGTCCAGCGGAAACCTTTCAGGATACCGTTCACACTAGGACACAATGTACAACCACGGAATCTATTTGTGGAAGCAGTGCACCATCCAAGTTACCAGATGGTAACAGTTTAGAGGCAACACCGCCGGAGAGCAGTCTAAGCATAGATATTGTAGTTCTTGAGGCTCTAGTAGAGGCAGAAAGAGATGGTGTGGCTGCCATGAATGATGTAATCTTGATCTTGAGGATGGAAATTATGCAATTAGTTGCACGCATTATGCAAGCAACCCAAGAATTGGAGGAAGTAAGAATGTTTCATTTGAAGACGGAAGAGGTCCTGTTGCTTCTTCTATCTGAAACCCAGGGTAATCCCAGTTCTTTTTAGATACCAATTGAAATTTTCATTAGATTATTATACTTGCATGTTTTGTCATGTCTCAGAATGGATTATGTTGTAAGAACCCCTATGTTGTCCATGTGTTGTAATGATCCAAATTTTTTAGGCGAGGTAATCCTCAGTACTTGTATGATTGGCATAAGGTGAACTGCTTTTCATGTGAGCATATTGTATTCGATGAAATAACTATTTGACTCAAAGTGTATCCAAACTACTGAATTCGAAGATCACGACATTTCTAAATCATAATCATATATAAAGGTGGAATAAATATTTGTCGTGGTTTTGAAGAAATAAATAATAAAACATAGAATTATCTATGGATATTCGTAATTGAATACAAATTGGATTTGAATTTAGTTGCGAGGGCCCAGGGTAAACGTGAATGCTAATTCTCCCAAGTTTTGAATGAAGCGGCTAAATACCCACTATCATTTGTGGGCTTCTCGGAGAAAGTGTTTGTGAGATTGAAATTACTGTCTACCCCTAACACTTGACATCCTAATCGACCGGATTTACATTGCTGCCGATAGGGGTAGACTATTAACTTCAATCAGATGTGACACGACCGCCTCTGAGCCCATTCAGACATGGTGCGCATCAAACATGGGTGGTAAAACACATTTGATTCAAGCTCGTCCGAAAGACATGTGTCTCTCCCTCCATTTCCCCATTCATACACGGTGGGTGGCAAAACAAACTCACCTCGTCCAAAATCAATGTAAGCAAATATTTTAAATAAGGGCAGATGTGTAACTTCCCTCAGACGTGACACAACCGCCCTACCTATCAGCCCCATTCATACACCATGGGCGCTAACCGTGGGCGGCAAAACACCCTCTCCTCGCCTGAAATCGCCACTGGCAAATATTGGGGAGATGTGAGATTACTGTCCTATCCACAACCGACGTGATGTCCGAAATTTTAAACGGGGGATAAGTTCGTAACTTTACCACATTTCAGACAATTGTGTCCCAAAGTTTGAGAACCCCCTCCATTTCCCCATTCAGACACCGTCGGCGCCACAACAACGTCCCGACTGCGGCCAGCCTCCTCCGTACGCCACCCCATCCTCCACCTTGCTAGAGCCGCTACCCCTACCCCATCGTCCACTGCAAGAGATGGACATCTCTCATCCATGGCGCCAGACTAGGATCGTTTCATCGCGTCCTCTCACTTCATCGGTGCCATCGTCCACCTTGTCGTTGCCGCTCCTATGACCGCCTCGTCCACCGCAACAGGACTTATCCCTCGACCCGACCGTCTGCCATCTAAAGTCTTCTTTCGACCCGCCGACAGCCATCACACCCGCAGCACCCTCAACGTATCAGCGGGGGCCTACACAGCATCGCAAGAGAGGTGGTACTCTTTCATATCTCCTTAAGTTATTGATCTCACCCGGAAAATAGATCGCAAATTGTTTACTATACTTTTCTTGTCCGTACCAAATCGTAGTGGCTAGTTGAAAGCAAACATTGGTTCTGAAGTAGCTTTTCTATTTGCACCTTCTGATCATCCATGGCACGGTCACTATACTCGTAAAGCTTATGCCCCCCCTTTATATTGCCTGTCATCATCGTAGGTGCTTCGTGCCGTGCTAGCACTGATCCTCAAGACCTCAACCCATAAAGCGAAACAACATGCCACTCATAATTCTAAAGCTTAGTTGTTGAAATACGAATCTGATATGATGCTCATATTAGTAAAACATAGAATGTTTAATTGGTCACCTAATTTTCCTATATTCATTTTGAAAAGCCTGTGCGCCACCCACTGGTCCAACTAGTTCCACTTTCCTGATTCTACTCTTGATGCTCAGGGTTTTCCCCTTTTATCTACTCTACTATGATCTACGTAGGTGCTTTTTGTCGTACTAGAAGTACTCCACCCTTCAAGCTAAACAACATAACACTCATAATTCAAAAGCTAGTTGTTTAAATATGATTGTGATATGATACTGATATTAGTTAATAGACACATTTAATTGGTTAGCTGAGGGTCCCACTTGAGTTTCCAAATTTGTGTTGCGAAATATAGAGAGACAGCAGAATTGCATTTCTTTGTCCCTTGTTGATTGTACATTCTTGTCCATACCAAATCTTAGTTGTTATTTCAAAGAAAACATCGGTTGCTAACTACCCTTTGCGCAGTTTGCAGCTTCAGATCTGCCATCCCACTGGCACGGTCAACACTATACTCATGATGCTTACGGTTTCCCCATTTTATGATGACCACGATCAACCTACGTGGTTAGTGTCGTAATAGCACTGCTCCACCCAACGAGCTAAACAAGATTAGTTGTACAAATTCAAATATGATATTATGCGGATATTAGTAAAACGGAGACACGTTTAATTGGTCAACTAAACATTTAAACGGAGCCACATATGGAGAGACCGGAAGGAATAGTATTTCTCTGTGTGCTCTGGTTCATCATGAGTGGGTAACAGACATTGTATAGAAAGACTTGTAATATCTTCAATCTGCTTGATCTTTTAAAATGATCCTCTTCTCTTCTTTAATAAGTATGTTCCTTATTGGGAAGAGTAGCAGAGACATTTGCAGTCGAATGGTCAGGTCCAGTTGTTCTCCCTTAGTATATTTTTAATCTGTCAGGTCAGGTCGACTTGTTCTTATTTACTATATGTTGAAGTTGTCATCTGCGAAGTAGCATCACTTCTGGAGCTCACATATTTTGAGTAGTAGGACACATTATATTAATGCACACACAAAATTACAGCATGCATGGCATCTCTCAGAAGAATTGCAGAGATAGCATAAAGGGGTTTACATGGAGGCAGTATTGGATTAGAATCACTTCTGCATTACAAAGATAATCTCACTTGTTTTTATGTTTTCATGCATGCCAGGTATTGAACATGATCAAAATGAATAAGAGAATGGGCGCATGAGAGGAATATTGCGGAACAATCCACTAGCTAATAAACTTGGCACGGTGGAGGATGGCCTATCTTATTGAACCATCAAGGTGCTTGCTCTAACTTGGCAAGGTTGTATTGGTTGCACATATTTTGCATATTGCTTCTTGCATTACTTCTACTTTCTTACACCACCATCTTCTTAGTTTAAGCATCATATATGAGTATATCCCATACCTATCCATTTTCTGTACCTATTCCATGTGTCGTCATACTATGTTTTTCCAGTCAAATGTTGTTCTTTCATAATAGATGTCCAAAAGGAAGAGGGTGAGTGTAGATCCTCAAGGAGTACAAACTAGGTATTTGTAAAAGGTTGTGATATCTGTTAAATCAGGTAGATCAGCAGCCATAGAAAACACAGGCCAAACTGTACCACACTTTACCCCTACTCCACTGGCCAAACCCCTATTAGAACTGCTTAGAGCCCAGCGTCAGGTACTATCTATGATATCAATTGAAAATTTGAACTCCTAAATTTCTGCATGTGCCTTACCTTATCTCTTGTATGAAAACTAATTCCAAATGAATCTCCTTGCTCAAAGAATCATAGGATCTCACAATAATACTGGGCACTTCATTTCTCTTGTCAGTACCTCTTGCCCTTTGTCAGCATACTTACACTCATTGTTGTTTGATTATGTAGCATCCCTGTAAATGTTCGCTTATTTATCCTCTGTTTGCTCAAAATTATAAGATATATATTTACTTTTGGATAAATGTAGAATTAACACCATGGTTATGAAGTTTTGATTGCTCATGTAAGTACCTGTTGTTAGGTACGCCCTCTATATCAAATTAATTGTTGATCAACTGGATGTATTTAGAACTTAATATTGCTAGATACATCCATTTGAGTGACAAGTAATAATGGACGATGGTGGCATTACTGTACTTGAATCACGAGATAGTTGATTGTCTAGCATTACTCTGCATCTTATCTGCCCTGCCCTCCACTTTCTCCAAATTATCACATCTACATTTTCTCTTACCAAAATGTTGAATAAAGCCAATTCCACTGCACACGTTGATGTCTGCATTCCACTTATCAGTACCTTTTGCCTTGTAACATTGTACTTAATTAATTGCTATTTGATTATGTATCATCGGTCTGCACCTAAGCTTCATTATCCTTTGTTTCTTCCAACATTATTTGATCTATATTTACTCTTTGCAAAATGTAAAATAATGGCAATGCTTATAAAAAAGTTTCTTTGCGGAATTTATTGAATTATCCTTCCATCGACATGGAGAAGCACTTTGTCCAGCCTATTTTAACATGTAATATAGGTTCATCCTTCTTAAGCCTTGAAACTTTGTTCTAGTATATATTTGGATAGGCATATATTCCTCCACTTCTGTTTACTTTGTTGTTTGCATCTGATTGAATGTTTGCAACAACTACCAGTTTTAAATTGAAGTTGTAAAACCATGTTCCTTATGCAAAACAGATCCATTTATTTGCCTATACAATTGTGAAACTTGTTACGTGTCTCCTTGTTTCTCTTTCAGAGTTGTATCTCTTATGCTAGGCAGAAATTTAGGGAAGATAGTGAGCCAAACCATCTTGATGAGAGCAAGATGACCCCAAGGTCATGTCTTGATGAAGACAGTAAGTTGAAGCTACTACCAACAGTTGTGAGACAACCTCTATGCAGTCCCTGCCTCAATCAGTTCGACTTCTTCATTCTCAACTTAAAGCGGAAAGGCTTGCTTCAGCTCAGCTCCGACTTGGTGTCAATGATACAGTGAAGATCTCAAAGGAGTGCCTTGCGCACACTATGGTGCTATAAAGCTAGGGATGGAGCATCTATCGTTGACACAACTGAGGTCTCATCAGCTTGTTTGGCTACTTGCGGAGCCCGTCCTGGCTAGGCCTAGTGCCTTCTGATGTGATCTTAGTTTTGTATATTCTTTTGTCGGTGCATTTATATGCAGTGGTGGCGACCTTTGATGCCCAGTGTATGTAATCTGCGGTCACGTTGCACTTTATAATCACCGGTAGCGAACTTTGATTCCCAGTGGATGTAATATGCTGTAATTTCTTATTGTATAGTCTAGGTTTATTCTTGGTCAATGTGTTGTAATTTAGGCTAGGAGGTTCAGTGGATCTTAGTGTTGTCGGTCTTTAGGCCGGCCTGTTACTCATATGGGCCAAAACGTGGGCCTATAATTATCTTGGGCCATTAGCTGGTCTAAACATATAGTAGTTTTCCGTCTTTAACAGGCCGAGTAAAGGTCTGGCCAGCTGGGCTAGAGAATACCATGGGCTTTTAACAGGCTAAAATCCTATATTGGGCTAGCGTTGAGCCAAAAATTCATGGGCCAATACAGGCCGAAACTACCTAAGGCCCATGTTTGGCCCCAATAGGACAAGCCGTTAACATGCCAAAATATATTCAGGCCTATTAAGCAAGCTTGTATCTAGGGCCATACGCTCAAAAGTGTCACGGGCCATTATCAGATGGGTTGTAAGGAGGCCGGATTCAATGAGGGTTGTAACTAGGCCCAACTATTACACGGTCAATTAACAGGCCGATTGGCCAGTTGGGCTGAAATATATCCACGAAGACTATGAGCCGTTATGAGGCCTAAAGTTACTTCGGACAAGAAATAGACCAGTTTCTGCATGGGCTGTTAAATGGCCTAAAGTTAAATGAGGCCAACAACGTCCCAGATGCATCACCGGGCGCTAATAGGATGAAACTATTATTGGGCCGAACTAGTGAATGGGCATTTAACAGGCTGAAATACAAACCTGGCTTAGAATGGGCCCAAAAGAATAGTGGTATGTTAATGGGCTTGATCAAATATGGGCTGTAATTTGGCCTAAAACATGGCAGGTTGTGAACGGGCCTTATCTGATATGGACCTCAATTTGACCCAAAACATGGCAGGCTGTTAACGGGCCAGCCCACTAGTGTTTGAAAAAATATGGTGGTCCTTTAGCTAGGCCGGCCTTTTACCTTAAATGGGCCACTTTTGGGTTGTGCCATGTGTCGACATATCATAGGCGTCTTCCATCCATTGTAGGGATGACATCTGTCCCAACGATGAGCTGACACGTGTATTATCCGGCGAATGAGAATTTTACATGTGGAAAATCCCCATTGGTCGGGGCTGTTAACGGGTCATCGGATCCAAACCGGAACCTGATAGCTTAACGGCAACATGTTACGATGGATGGCATGTGTTGGTCACCCTTGACAGCATGTGTCGGTCACGTTATGATGGATGGCATGTTACGATGGATGGCATGTGTCTTGGAACACTTCTACGACAGCATAGGTATGACTATCTTGATTTTGTCATAAAATCGTCATGGATGTACATGCATGGCAGAAAACGTGACCTGCTATGACAAACACGTATCATTACAGCAGTGTATGTTTTGTAGTGAGGGCTGGGGATCGTTGGCAATCCCAGCACTGCCCCTCCGATGGATCTGAGGCTGATGCTGAGGGGAGGTCCACCTTCCTGCCCGCCAAGGTGGGGAGCGGCGCGCCCCGAGCCCCCTGGTCATCTTGGTCGCTCGCCACTTCTCCAGGGAAGGCGTCGGGCTGGGGTCCTGGCGCTTCTCTGGAGCGGTGGTGGTGGAGAGAAAATGAGGGAAGACAGAGAAGGTGGGTGGCAGGGCGCCATGTTAGAGTACAAAGGCGTTGATGCCCTCGCCTCCTACTGGCGACCTGCCACCCCGATACGTCTTCAACATATCTATAATTTTTTATTGTTCCATGATGTTATATTATCACTCTTGGATGTTTTATAATAATTTTATAGTCATTTTTTGGTACTAACCTATTTACATATTGCCAAGTGCCAGTTGTTGTTTTTTGCATGTTTTTTTACATCACAGAAAATCAATACCAAATGGAGTCCAAATGCAATGAAATTTTATGGAGATTTTTTATGGACCAGAGGACACCTAATGTGACAAAGCTGCGCCTGGGCAGTGCTCCGAAGAGAGCACGACGAACCAGGGCACGCCAGAAGGCCCAGGTGCGCCCTGGTGGGTTGTGCCCACCTCAGGTACTGAAAGTGCTAGTGATCGACTAGAGGGGGGATTAATAGGCGATTTTTATGAAAGTCTTCAAAACATGTAAGTTTTGAAGACGAACGATAGAAATAAACCTATTATCATGCAGCGGAAGGTAGACTACACTAGGTAAACCATAGTCATGTATTCAATGAAGTGAGAGCACAATAACTAATGGCAGCTAGGCAGTAAGGATCAGGTAGGAAGATATTGTGAAGCCAATCAGAACAAGCAGTCACTCAGTGAAGACAGAAGATAATGCAATCATACAATAACTTCACTAAGACCAACAGTAAGTAAAGTGAAGGGAAGGATGAAACCAGTGACTCGTTGAAGACAATGATTTGTTGGACCGGTTCCAGTTGCTGTCACAACTGTACGTCTGGTTAGGGAGGCTGAGATTCAACTTAGAAGACCTCGTCTTCACCTTATTCCCCTTGAGCTAAGGACACCCAGTCCTCGCCCAATCACTCTGGTAAGTCTTCAAGGTAGACTTCCAAACCTTCACAGAGTTTGTTCACTGGCGATCCACAATGACTCTTGGATGCTCAGAACGCGACACCTAACCGGCTGGAGGATTCACAGTCCTCAAGTGTAATAAGTCTTAAGATCACACAGACAAGAAGACTTAAGTGATGCCTAACACTCTTTGGCTCTGGGTGGTTAGGGCTTTATCCTCTCAAGGAATTCTCTCTCAAAGGCTTCGAGGTGGGTTGCTCTCAAATGACAAAAGCCGTACTTTAACTCTGAGCAGCCAACTGTTTATGGTTGTAGGGGGTGGGCTATTTATAGCCACTAGGCAACCCGACCTGATTTGTCCGAAATGACCCTGGGTCACTAAGGAACTGACACGTGTTCCAACGGTCAGATTTCAAACACACATGGCAACTTTACTTGGGCTACAAGCAAAGCTGAGTTGTCCAACTCTGAACAAGATTCGCTCCCATGGTCTTCACTCGAAGACATAGGTTTTGGTTAAGCATCACTTCAGTCATTCTGACTGGTTCTCTTGGACCCCACTTAACAGTACGGTGGTTCCTATGACTCAACAAAGAAGAAGAAGAAGAAGAAGAACTACGAAAGATCTAAGTCTTCGTGCTCCATAGTCTTCATGCGATGTCTTCTCTTATCATAGTTTTCAATGTCAATGTCTTCACATACCACCTTTGACTTCAATGTCTTCATACATTTTTAGGGGTCATCTCTGGTAAGAAAACCGAATCAATGAGGGACTTCTACCTGTGTTATCCTGCAATTCTCACAAACACATTAGTCCCTCAACTAGGTTTGTCATCAATACTCCAAAACCAACTAGGGGTGGCACTAGATGCACTTACAATCTCCCCCTTTTTGGTGATTGATGACAAACTAGTTGAAGTTTTCAACGGGGAATATAATATGTGAAATTGTAAAGGATAAGGAATTGTTTTCATAAGTTGCAAGGGCTCCCCCTGAAGATGTGCATATAAGTAATTTGCTTTTGGAATGCAAATGCACATGGCAGGTTGTACTTGTGGAGATCCTCTTCAACTTATGATGACAATTCATCATGCATGTAAAGGTATGTGAAGATAATGACATGCATAATGGAAAATGGACGTCTGCAAATGATCTAAGTGCGGAATTTATCGTCGCACATGCGGAATTTATCATCGCATCGCAAAATAGCAAATAAGTAGCAGACGACCATTGAGTTTAAGTGTTACAACTCAAAGAACCAAATGTATCAAAACGAGAGTTGTAAACACTAGGCAAAACATAAAGTAACTGCCCATATTGACCTGCTTGAAGACTATCAAACTCATAAGCGTCTCCCCCTTTTTTCAGTGAGGACCAAAAAGGTTTGAAGACATAGAGCATCTACTCGTTCCCGCGAAGAGTAGGTGAAGTAGCAGGGTCGTCGGTTTTTGGCGGTGCAGAAGAACTTGGGGCAGTGAAGTGGCATCATCTTCGTCCTCGATCACTCTGGCATTCACAGTTGCCACAGAGGAAGAAAACTCAGAGTCTTCAAGAGATGGAGTTCGTCGCAGCACAGCCCTTCGGGGAGGTGTGGAGTCAAACTTGAAGCGTTCAGAGAAGCCATCCTCTTGAAGATCATCCTCAGAGCTCATAAGCATCAGCCCTTTCCATGTACGCCGACAAGTTTCATGGGCAACAAAGGCATTTTTGGTGGCAAGATTGCGAATGCGGTTGACATCCACCAAGAGGCTTTGCATTTGGCGCTTCAGCCAGTCATGATGCATATCCTGTTTCTAATGAAGAGCAACCAGAAGCTCTCGGTCATTGAGAACACGAGATCGCTTTTTGGGTCGTTGGGCAATAGTGCTCTCAGTGGCTTCAGTAAGAGCACGATGAGGTGCACGTGTAGTTCCAGCCAGATGATAAACACGAGTGACTGCTTCAACTCCTTCAATGTTCTGAGTGAAACTTTGATGCTCCGCATTCTAAAGACTAAGAGGTTCCTTGGCAGGCTCAGGATAAATGGCTTCAATGGACATATCCACATCAGGCAGAAAGATCCGATGATTGCAAGCAGATGGCTGATATGAGATAGCGGAGTGGCGTTTAATCAGCCACATTATCCATGGAGCATAGAACTTCAAGCCAAAAAGATCAGAGCCTTTTGCAGCAAGTTAGCGGATGAAGAAGTCCTGTGCATTGAAGCATTTGCCATGAAGAATATAGAAGACCAAAGTCTTCATTGCACCTTCCAGCTCGGCATGTGGAGAATGTCCTTTGATGGGCCAGAGAGTTCGCCTTATGATGTGATAGATAGTCCTTGGCAGATACTCAAGGTCTTCAACAAAGAACTCCTTAGGATATGCAGCATCTTGTGGCAAGGTGTCAGGACCCCGACTCGATGTCACATCGATCTAGCCGGTAACACCTCATATCACTTTGTGGCCTCACGCACGGTATCCCCACGGGTGTCGCCTTACCTTTGCCCGGGACCGTTTGCGCCTTTTGGCTCACGTATATGATAGTGTCGCTAGCATCCATATGATAAGGAGCCCGGGCTGACATGACTAGTCGTAAACCCAAAGTGGCGCAGACTTACAGGGACAGGCATCCATGACCCAGCTTCGAACGTGTCGGTCATCAGCAAGTGGGTCCGGGCTGTAGCACTGGGCTAGCAGGACTCCGGTAAACCGGGCTGTAGCGGGCTAACAGGACTCCGGTACTCAATGCGTGACATTTCCCCGAAGGGACAGACACAGGAACGAAGAAGGACACATGCCGGCCAGCCTAAGTGTTCCAGAGCAGTAGCAAGCTACCATGGCTCAGCGGTAACACTAGGAGACATTTCCCGGTAAGAGAGGCTACTAAAGATAAACAACTAGATAGTCAGATCCCACACATACCAAGCATTTCAATCATACACACAATATGCTCGATATGTGCAAATACAACGAAGCATCACAACATGACTCTACGACACAAGTACTTTATTTAAGGCTCAGGGAGCCATACATAACATACACAAAGGTATGGGTCTCGCGACCCAGCATTCAAGTCATACAGTCATACAAACCAGCAGCGGAAGTAACTTGTCTGAGTACAGACAAGTAGTAAAATAAAAGAGGCTTGGAAAGCCTAGCTATACTACATGGTCCTTCACAAGCTCAGGATCTCCACCTGGGCCTTTAGCCTACTCGTTGATGTCAACGTCTACGTAGAACCCATCAGAAGGGGTTGCAGCGTCTTCTGTAAA
Organism: Triticum aestivum; assembly: GCF_018294505.1. Lineage (NCBI taxonomy): Eukaryota > Viridiplantae > Streptophyta > Magnoliopsida > Poales > Poaceae > Triticum > Triticum aestivum. The sequence goes on along the minus strand of NC_057797.1, from coordinate 289,144,790 downwards.
ATGTAAATTATAGCAACATGAGTACAAAGGTACTCAGCAAGACTTACATTAGATCCTACATACATGCATATTATCAAGAAGGGTTGGTGGAGTTATTGCAGCAAGCCAGCTTTGACTCTTGGCTAGGCTAACCTACGAGACTCCAACTTGAAATGGTTTTTCGCACACGAGTCCACTACTCACCACTTCAATACACCACCGAGGATCCACCTCCGTCTTCCTACGGAAGAGCCATCCTCGGCACTCACACTTATCTTGAGACTTTTAGTAGTTTCCATTTACTTGTCTATGAACTGTATAGGCAACCAAGTAGTCCTTTACCGTGGACGCGGCTATTCGAATAGATCATGATAACCCTGCAGGGGTGTACTTCTTCATACATGTTTCCACCACTTAGCGTCTGCACACGACATGTGCTCGGCAGACTTCAAGCGAAAGCCGACGTGGGTGTAGACCACGACCTACCTAAACACTTAAGCCTCTAGTCCAGGTTTATTGCCTATCCAGGTTCCATCCGCAGGGAGTCCGGCCGAGGTTTCCCATACGGCCCCGAACGATGTGAACAGGGTTCCCGAGATACCTAACGGGTATTCGGTACACCCGGCCACGTACCTACCGCATCACAGCCCACCCCTACGGTCAGCGCTGTCCACGGCCTCCAGTAGGCTACAAACACCAGAAACTACTTGCAACTCCTGGACAGAGAGCTAGGGTGAATAAGAAGTCGAGCGGGGTCATATTTCAGGGCCCAATGCATGGTAGTAGCTGTATCTTAAATCACACATACAGATCTCAGTGCTTAAGGTCGGATTCAATGAAACAACCCACCATGTACTCCTACATGGCCTCTCATCGACACCTTTACCAAATCGTGTTCACCACACCACTCTCATTACCGACATAATCATTTCACTCTAGCTCATCACCCAGATGAACCAGACCTGACACGACTCTAAGCATAGCAGGCATAGCAAGGTAGGAACAACACATACATATGGCTCAATCAACTCCTACACATGCTAGTGGGTTTCATCTAGTTACTGTGGCAATGACAGGTCATGCAGAGGAAATGGGTTCAACTACCATAACACACAGCAGTTTGAAACGCATTGTCTTAATGCAGTAAAAGAGAGCAGGAGCGAGAACATGGGATTGTATCGATATGATCAAATGGTTGGTTGCTTGCCTGATGGTTCGATGCACTGATACGGTTCTTCGATAGGGTAATCACGATACTCCTCGGAGGCAGAACCTGTCGCAAAGGACACCGATACACAACCATCACCAAACAATGTGCAACAATATGATGCATGCATGAAACATGGCAATATGAGTGTGTTGGGCTAATGCAACTAAAACCAGAAGGTTTGAACCAATTTGAATCAAAGATTCAAATTTCAAACTCAAACATGGCCCTTTAAAGTGTTTTTCCTTGTTCTGCATTAAACATCAGGTTAACTTGTTTAGTCATGCATGAAAATAGTACAGATGGATAGATTGGATTTTTCTGATCATTTTTCATATATAATTTGTCTGATTTGGAGTTACAGAATAAAAGTTATGAAATTTTGAAGTTTAACTTATATTCTGGAATTTCCTATATTAGAATAATTCCAGAAAATCATTATTGCGTCAGCCTGACGTTAGTGTGACGTCAGCAGGTCAACGGAACACGTCAGGGTCAAACCTGACAGTGGGTCCCGCATGTCAGGGTGATTATTTTAATTAAAGTTTAGTTAAAACTAAACCTGTTTAATTAACAGGGCTGGGCCCCACCTGTCATTGACTCAGGGGAGTCAACCAGGGCCCACCCGTGGTCAAAGTCAATGCCAGCGGTGCCGGCGTTTAGCCGCCGGCGAGCCCGACGTGGCGGCGGGAGTGGTTTTGGCCATTTCGGCCACCAAATGGGTCGCGGAGACCACCGGAGTGGAGCTGAGGACAAGCCGCAGCTCTTGGTGGAGTCCGTTGGGGTCGGGGTGGCCGGAGTTGGCGCCGGCGACGACTTTGGCGGCCACCGGGGTTCGGCCAAAGATGAACTTGGTGCTAGAGGGGTCGGTGAGGCTCGGGGAGTGGCTAGCTAGGTGCTGCGGAGCTCGGTGAGTAAGATGGACACCAGCTCGTGGCCGGAGGGTGGCCGGAAGCACGTCGGCGACGAGATCCGCGGCGGTGCGGGCATGTGATCCTCGTGCGGTGGCTACACGGCTCGGGAATGAGAGAGGGAGGGTCGGAGGAGTAACTAGGCTCACAGTGCTCCCGTAGAGGCCACCGGCGGGGTCGGGGACGAGCTGAGGCGGCGACGGTGTTGAAGGGGATCTCCGGCGACGGCGAGCTCGGGCGAGGTCGGTGCGGTGGTCTCGGGCCGCACGAGAACACGGGGCTCGGCTAGCTCGATGAAGTGGACGGCGGCGGAGCTCCTGGACACGGTGGCACGGCGTGGGGTGGACGGAGGGCGTGGCTACAGCGAGGGGGTGGCGGCGATGGCGTCGGCCATGGCTGGGGCGTGCGAGGGGGAGGAGCTGGAGAGGAGAGGGGGTGTCTGGGGGGTTCGGGGGAGAGAGGGAGGCCGATTCACGGCGTTAGCCGGGCGAGGGAGGCGGCGAGGCGGCGAGCAGGTGTGTGGCACCCATGCGGTGCTCGCCGTCGAGCACCTGCCTGCCTGCCTGGCCGGCAAGCAGCTCGCTGGCGCGGTGCTGGGCTGGGCCGGCAGGTGGGCCGATGCTGGGCGACAGGTAAGCCTTTTCCCATTTTTTCTGTTTTCTGTTTTTATTAATACTTCTGCCACTTTGTTGAATTAAATAAAATACTTAGGCTACTCCTAAAATCACCAAACTACTCCTGGTCCATAGTTGGATTATTTCCAACATGAAACATTTTAGTTTGGAGTTATTTGAGCATTTAAATATTTTATATAATTTTAAATGCCCAAATTCAAATACTTATGATTTAAATCAAAAACCCTAGGATGGCCTAGGAAAATGTGCACCACTTTTGGCAGAGGTTCTGAACCAAGACAAAAATGATGGGCATTTTAGAAGGGCATTTCAGGTTCATTGAAAAAGTTTTTAGGAAACCCTAATTGGTTTCAGAGGTGACTGGGGGTTCTGTCATCCCCATTTCAAGTTTCTGACGAAAGAGTAAACATGATGCATCACTCTAATGCATGGCTAGCTAGGGTGTGACACAAGGTCTTCATCATACTGAGCATCTGACTCATGTTCGGTTCAGGCTTCTGAAAGATGTTCTCCATAGCTTCACTGTGAAGCTGACAGCCAGGTTCATAGAGATCTCCAGGAGTGGGCAGACCTGTGAGCTCAATGATATCAAAGGCTTTGGCTTCGTGATGAACATTTCCTGTCATCCACTCCAGGACCCAAGTCTTCGGATCTCTGTTGTAACCACGGATGTGAAGTGTGGCATAAAATTGGAGCAGCAACTCTTCGTTCCAGTGCTCTTGGTCGGTGACAAAAGGCAACAATCCAACCTCTTTGAAGCAATCCAGAGCTTCTTCCAGATAGGGCAGACCAGCTATTGCTTCAGTGTCAAGACGCTTATGTGGGAAGATGCGACCTTGATTGTACAGAATGCAGGAGTAATAGCTTCGCTGCGAATAGCTCCAGAACCAATCAGAAGATATTCGTTCCCTTGAGTAGGGGTTCTTGGAGCTATTGAATAAGGTGTTGTCTGCTTTGAAGCCGTTGACATTGAAGGATCCAGGTGCTGATGCAGGACCTGGAAACCTGGGCAACCTTGGCATTGGCTTCTGTACCTGAGGCCTGTGCTCAATATGATAGTCAAACTGAGGACCAGCAGCAGGTGCAGGAATAGAAGCAGTGGCATCATTGGCTTCGCTGACTTCTGGTTCTTGGGTTGGTGGAGGCTCCACATTTGCTTCGGCCATGACAGCGTCAATGGCTTCATTGGTGTTGGTGGTGGCAGCCTCAAGATTTTCTACCTCCACTTGACGAGCTGGAGGGTCGGGCACAAGCACATTCTCCTCGAGAACAGCTTCTTCAGTAGTTGGGGAAGTAGGAACACGTTATTCTTCTTGAGTGTCATCGGCTGATGCAGCCGGAATGTCTTCAGCAGTTTTAGCGTCAGACTCGGAGACTTGAGACCTTGGTCCTTTGCAAAGCCTGCGTAACACAGGCGACGCCTTTGGAGATGGAGTTGGCTGGGCCTCAAAGTCATCTTCTTCTTCTTGCCGGGGTGGTGTGACTTGTTGTTGTTGTGCGTGATCAGCCCATATTGCATCCTGAGCAATTGGCGTCAAAGGACGACCAATGTTGATGAGTTTGTTGTGCGTAAGCACATGCGATGATACCTGTTGGTGCTCGATCTGAGGAAGGACTACATCATCTTCAACATTGTCATGGTCACCAATGTCTTCAGCAGCGGTGGGATCAGCTGCTGGAATGTCTTCAGCTTCATAAGCCTCTGTGGAAGCTGGCTCGTGGATAGTCAGTTGGCGCTCTTGATGTTCAGCGTCAGGGCGAACCATGGAGATAGGTTCAACAATTAAGGGCTCTTTGGGAGCAGCCCGTTCCTTCTTGGTCTTCCGCTTCTTCTTGGAGGGAGCAGCATCAGATGCTTCAGGATATTTTCTCTTTCTGGCTTCAGCCTCAGCAGTCCTCGTCTTCTTCAGTTCTGAAGCGGTAGACCTGGCTTTTGGCTTCGAGCCAGTCATGCTGGTTGGGAAGACAATGGGATCTGCTTCCTGCCTTGATGCGTTGGGTTCGGCCACAGTGGGCTTCTTCTTCTTCTTAGCATCCATCCTGGGATCAATGCCCGGACGCCCAAGGGCCTTGCGCTTCTCAGCCTAATTGTAGGCTTGCACACACTTGTCAGCCAGGCTCTTCATGCGCTCACGAGAACCCTAAGCTTCTGCACATTTCTTGAGAAAGGCTTCCTTGAGCTCGTGCAGCATAATCTTGAAGTTCTTCACCTCTTGCACGCTGAGCTTGGCCATATGCTTCTTGAACTGGGCTTTTTCAAAGTCAATCTTTTGCTTCAGTTCAACGATGCGCTGGGCGATAGCTAACTCTGAAGCAATGGTGCCATGGAAGGCGACACTGAGGCCAATTGGAAGTTGCAGATCGTCAAAGCTGAGGTTGGGCGTTTCAAACCACTCATCGATGAAGTCGTGGATGATTGCCATGTCAAAGAGAGGCAAATTGTTGAAGATTTCTGCTTCTTCTTTGCTCTTGATCAGTTGCTCAAGAGCATCATCTGCCAGATCTTCATCACTAGACAGATCAATGGCATCATTGCGCAGAATGGCAGCAGCAGTCAGTTCTTGGCTGGTGTGTGGTAGAGGCATCTTGACTCTCTGGGGCTTGAAGATGCGTGACAGATCTTCAGACTGCACACTGTCTTCAGGAGGTGCAGTAGCCAGTGGCTTCACCCGTGAGATTTTCGGGGCTGTGGCAGGCTTTGAAGCTTTAGGTTGCTTCAGTTTCTTTGGCGTCGGCGCTGCAGGCGCTTCGTCAGATTCAGCGTCATCTGCAGGCACATCCACAGCTGTCCCTTGAACCGTGATATGAGTGATGAGACCTTCCAGGTTATAGAAGGGCCCAACAAGATTGGGTTCAGGTTCGCGGGTGCCATCAGCACGGGAGCAGAGGGACCAGGGTTGAAGTCTAGTCCCAATGACTTCTTGTTCTGCTTCACTGAGTTCTTGGCAAACTGGAAGTTGCTCTTGAATAGATTGTCGTCACGACACCATAGTAGTGACGATGGGTCAGCATCAGCAAGCTGTGGTCCACGGACCATGCAGGGATAGAAGCCTTGTTCAATGGCTTCATCTCTGGTCCTGGGTTGAAGATTTTTCTATAGGATGTCTCCCCAAGGTCGCTTGATGGCATTTTTTCAGCATATTCCTGGGTCACAAACCGGTATTTGAACCATTGTTCTGCCCAATATCTTTGAATCCATTGGATTCGGGTCTTGCGCTGATTGTAATCCTCTTCAGGATCTGTCTTGTAAAGCTCTGAGAGGTCATCAGGCAAATCTCTTGATGTTCTCCCATGACGCTGTCTGCCACCCTTCCTTACGGATTTCTATGCAGCCATGAACTTCAAACTGAATGGCTTCAACACGTTCAAAGGCTTCAGAGGCTTTCGCTTGCTGGACAAACAGGAACTGGCTTCGAGAGAATTTATATGATGTTGTAAGAATTCTGCAAATGAATGCAGACTATGAGAACCAAGGGATTCTCCCACGGACATGTACCTGTGACAGCATTAAGGTGCGAGGGAAGGGGAAGAGGTCATATGCATTCTCAGAAGATTTTGAAGATAAATCAGTTTAGAAGACATTGACCTCATCGTGCGAAGACATTCACTCATAGATAAGGATTTGGTTCCAGATTTGTACGAATCCAGAGATCAGTACAAGTGAGGAATCTAACTACTTTGTGAAGCATAAGTGAACATACTAGGCATAATATGAGATGCAGTATGAAGTGGATCCAACTTGTGTGAACAGAAACTGCTTGTGGTAGAAAGTGACGAATCTATAGGATCAAAGGGGCCGTAAAAAGGAAGTTTTATTTACCACACAAGGAACTGCTAGACGGAGTGGAAGAGGAGGCCGAGCAGTTCGATCGTCCGTGCCCTAACTTGGCGACGGAGGACACCTACGGCGACGGCGGAGAAGACGATGTCCGCGGCCGGCGTGAAGACGGCGTCGGAGAGGTCGCGGCAGCTAAGCGCTTCGTCGCCGGCGTCGTCGAGGGCTAGCGGTGGCGCTAGGGTTCGTGCGAGAGTGGAAGAAAGGATAATGACTGTGGTGAGGCGTGTATTTATAGGGACAGGGACGGCACAGCGTTATTACACAGGTGCCCCTGGCGATTCACATCTGAAGAACACGTGGCCATCATGCAACATATCGGAGGTTGTTCCACGTTCCCACGCACGCCTGGATTGTCGGGTGGTCGTTCCCACTTCTCCGGGTTTCAGGTGAAGGAATTAGCATTGAAAACAGACTTAATGTTTATCTCTGTATCTTCTGCTGACAAGGACGCAGAGAAGACATTCGACAGTTTCAATAGAATGCATATGATTTGGAGAGATAGAGTTTGAGATAGAAAGCATAGAGAGGTTAGGGTCCGATCACATTCACTTAGTTCAAAAGATTCAACAAGAAGACATAGCTATAAGTGAATGCTGTAGAGGACAGAACACTAGTATATATATATGAAAAGACAATCAAATCAACATAGTGAAGATAATCATGAGGACAAGTTGAGAATGAAGACAAACAAAATGTGAAGACATAGAAAATGTAACACCATGGGTAAAACACTTCAAACAGAAGAATTTGGTGGTGGCATTACCCACCGTATAGGAAGTATTAGACCCAGACACGGCGCACAATTATCGTGGCGCTCCGAAGTCAAATTCCACATTAATGTATTCACACTTAGAATGTATGTCTTCATTGATTGAAGATATACTTTACTTCGTGTGTTGCACATCTAAGTCATCAATATGCATAAGTGTTAGGATGTGTGCCTGATCACAGGACATTTGAGGATTCCAAGATATTTAGCTCACACCGTAACTTGCAAAATCTCTTCTCATCCAAGGGCTTGGTGAAGATATCTGCCAATTGCTCTTCAGTGTTGACGTGTATGATATCAATATCTTCCTTCACAACATGATCTCTGAGAAAGTGATGACGAATTTCAATGTGCTTTGTCTTCGAGTGCTGAACTGGGTTGTTGGCAATCTTGATGGCGCTTTCGTTGTCGCAGTAGAGTGGCACTTGCTTCAGATGAATGCCATAGTCTTTGAGTGTTTGCTTCATCCACAGAAGCTGAGCGCAGCAAGATCCAGCAGCAATGTATTCAGATTCAGCAGTGGAGAGAGATACACAGTTCTGCTTCTTTGAAGACCAACATACAAGTGATCGTCCCAGAAAATGACATGTGCCTGATGTAGACTTGCGATCCACCTTGTCACCAGCATAATCAGCATCCGAGAATCCAACCAGATCAAACTCTGAGCCCTTTGGATACCATAATCCTAGAGTTGGGGTGTAAGCCAAATATCGAAGAATTCGCTTCACAGCTAAGTGATGCGATTCCTTTGGTGCCGCTTGGAATCGAGCACACATGCAAACACTAAGCATAATATCTGGCCTAGATGCACATAGATAAAGTAAAGAACCAATCATGGAGCGGTATACCTTTTGATCGAACTCTTTACCATTGTCGTCGGGACCCAGATGATGTTTGGCTGGCATTGGCGTCGTGAAGCCTTTGCAGTCTTGCATACCAAACTTCTTCAGGCAATCTTTGAGATACTTCTCTTGAGATATAAAGATGTCGTTGCGTTGCTGACGTATTTGAAGACCAAGGAAGAACTTCAGCTCACCCATCATGGACATCTGATATTGCTCTTGCATCATATATCCAAACTCTTCACTGTATTTCTGATTGGTGCAGCCGAAGATAATGTCATCCACATATATTTGGCACACAAACAGTTCACCATCATATGTCTTCGTGAAGAGAGTGGGGTCGAGGGAACCAGATTTGAAGCCTTTGCTCTTCAGGAAGTCTTTGAGTGTGTCATACCAAGCCCGAGGGGCTTGTTTGAGGCCATACAGTGCCTTGTTGAGCTTGTATACCATGTCAGGATGTTTTGGATCTTCAAAGCCAGGTGGTTGTGCAACATACACTTCTTCTTCAATCTTGCCATTGAGAAAAGCGCTCTTCACATCCATTTGATACAGAAGTATGTTATGATGATTTGCATAGGCCAGCAGTATGCGTATGGCTTCAAGTCTAGCCACAGGAGCAAATGTTTCATCGAAGTCAATCCCTTCAACTTGAGTGTATCCTTGAGCAACGAGACGAGCTTTGTTTCTGACAACTTGACCATGCTCATCTTGCTTGTTGCGATATATCCATTTGGTGCCTATTATATTGTGCTTCCGAGGATCAGGACGCTTAACCAGTTCCCATACATTATTCAGCTCAAACTGTTGAAGCTCTTCTTGCATAGCTTGAATCCATTCAGGTTCCATGAAGGCTTCTTCAACTTTCTTGGGTTCTGTTATTGAGACGAATGCGAAGTGCCCACAGAAATTTGCTAGCTGTGTTGCCCTTGAACGAGTGAGTGGACCTGGTGCATTGATGCTATCGATTATTCTCTCAATCTGCACTTCATTTGCAACACGAGGATGTACAGGACGAAGATTTTGCTCTTGCTGATCATTGTCATTGTTAGAGGGATTGTCTTCAGGCTGAGCATTGTCTTCAGGTTGATCAGGTGCGGAGATGATAAGTTCTTCTTCAGGTTGAGCTTCAGAAGGTATGATTTCTCCAGTTCCCATAAGTTTGATTGATTCACTGGATGGAACTTCATCTAGCACATTTGGCAGTTGCTCTCTTTGTGAGCCGTTAGTTTCATCGAACCGCACATCCACTGTTTCAACCACTTTGTAATGAAAGAGATTGAAGACTCTGTAGGAGTGCGAATCCTTTCCATATCCAAGCATAAAACCCTCATGTGCTTTTGGTGCAAATTTTGAAGTGTGATGTGGATCCTTGATCCAGCACTTGGCGCCAAATACTCTGAAGTAGCTGACATTTGGCTTCTTGCCAGTAAGGAGCTCATAGGATGTCTTGTTCAGAAGCTTGTGAAGATAAACACGGTTGATGATATGGCATGCAGTGTCAATGGCTTCAGGCCAGAATTTTCTTGGAGTCTTGTATTCATCAAGCATCGTCCGAGCCATCTCAATAAGTGTTCTGTTCTTGCGTTCGACGACGCCATTCTGCTGTGGCGTGTACGGAGCTGAGAATTCATGTGTGATGCCCAAAGTATCAAGATATGTATCAAGGCCAGTGTTCTTGAATTCAGTGCCATTGTCACTTCTGATGTGCTTTATCTTGGCGCCATAGTTGTTCATTGCTCGATTGGCGAAGCGTCTGAAGACATCCTGCACTTCAGTCTTGTAAAGGATTATATGCACCCAAGTATATCTTGAATAATCATCAACAATGACAAAGCCATAGAGACAAGCAGTAGTAGTAAGAGTTGAGTAATGAGTGGGACCGAAAAGATCCATGTGTAGCAGTTCGAAGGGTTGAGTCGTTGTCATGATTGTCTTCGAGGGATGCTTGGCCCTCGTCATCTTTCCTGCTTCACAGGCACCGCATAAGTGATCCTTCTTGAACTTGACGCCCTCGATGCCTATGACATGCTTCTTTCTGGGAAGAGTGTGGAGGTTCCTCATGCCAGCATGCCCTAGCCTTCGATGCCAAAGCCAGCATTCAGAAGCTTTTGCTAGAAGACATACTGCAAGTTGTGGTCCTGCTGAGAAATCTACCACATACAAATCATCTTTCTGATACCCTTCAAACACTAGAGACTTGTCAGATTCCATTAGTACAAGGCAACGATATTTTCCAAACATCACAATCATGTTTAAATCACAAAGCATTGAGACACACATTAAGTTGAAACCAAGGGATTCAACAAGCATGACTTTATCCATGTGTTGATCCTTTGAGATTGCAACTCTACCTAAACCCAATACCTTGCTTTTACCAGTGTCAGCAAATGTGATGTGACTTTTGTCTGATGGACATAAAGTTGAGTCCATGAGAAGGCTTCGTTTGCCAGTCATGTGATTTGTACACCCACTATCAATAATCCATTCTGAAGCAGCTGGTGTCGTACCCTACAGTGTAGTTAAGGGGATAGGCTTCACGAAGAGAATTGTGAAGAAAAAACATTTGACGAACTAGTGGATTATTAAAGCTTAGATCGAGATTAGGACTGTTAGGACAAGTTGCAAGCGATTTAGAAACGAAGTACATAATAAGACCAATTGGGCATTTGATCTAGCGCCCTACAAGATGTTTAAGGTCCCCAGCAATAGCTTCAGACAATTTTGGTTTTGGGATGGAGACCTTTCCCTGTAAAAGAGAGTTAAGCTTTCTTAGCCACCCACATCTTCAGGGGTGGCTTCTAAGCAATGAGTGTAAGTGCAACATCTGAGAATTTTGGCTTTGGAGCCCTAGCAAAAAGTCTTGCAGGTGGACAATACTACTCATAAGAATAAGCAGAATAGTTCTTGGTTTTATGAAGATGGCGGTTTGATGAACCATGCTCATATTCATAGGCCTGAGTATGGCTTCCCTGCAAAACATTTGCGTTAGTTTGACTCCGATGAGTCCTATGTCTGTATGAAACCTTTGGACCGTATGAAGCCTGTGGTCTGGGGTTTGTCTTCTTCACCTGTGGTGTCATGATGACATTCACAGGAAGATTCTCCAAACACCTTTTAGGCACCCAAATCTTCTTCATAGGCGGCCCATTCCTGCAGTTAGTACCAATATACCTGGCAAACACTTCGCCATTATGATTCTTAAACAGTTTATAGTTTGCATCAAAGGATTCATCAATAACAATGGGGTTAGCACAAGTGAAGCCAGATAGAGTGGATGGATCTGCTGAAGGTTCCTTTGCAGCAACCCATGTGCTTTTGGGGTACTGCTCAGGTTTCCAGTAAGAGCCATCAGCATTCATTTTCCTTACGAACCCAACACCCTCTTTCCTAGGGTTTCGGTTCAGGATCTGCCTTTTGAGGACATCACATAGTGTCTGATGCCCTTTGAGACTTTTGTACATCCCTGTTTCAAGCAGTGTCTTCAACCTAGCATTCTCATCAGCAATAGCAGTGGTGTCCTCAGCAGAGGGGTTAGTTTCCACATCAACAGTTGAAGATATTGCAACAGTAGCAGCAGTAGAACATTCAGCAACAGAAGTAGCATTATCACGCTCAATGCATTTAAGACATGGTGGTTCAAATCCTTCCTGAGCTGAACTGATCTGTTCGGCGCGAAGTGACTCGTTTTCTTTTTGAAGATCTTCATGAGCCGCTCTCAATTTCTCAAGATCTTGCTTCCTTTGAAGATAATCATAGGAAAGCCTTTCATGAGCTGTTGAGAGCGTTTCATGACGACTTTCAAGTTCCTCATACTTAACGTGAAGATTTTTTATGTCTTCAATTAAGGACTGAGATCGAGTCATTTCAGCGTCTAACAGATCATCGCTTTTGTCTAACAGTTTTTGAATGTGTTCCATGGTTTTCTGTTGTTCAGTTGCAATTTTAGCAAGTGTTTTGTAGCTGGGTTTGGAAACACAATCAGAGTCATCGTCACTAGATGTTTGATAGTGAGTAGTGCGTGTGTTTACCTTGGCACCGCGTGCCATGAAGCAGTAGGAAGGAGCGGAGTAGTCCTTGTCATTTGCATCGGTGTCAGTGATGAAGTCATTGTCTTTAGTGTTGAAGATGGACTTGGCAACGTATGCTGTAGCCAGACTTGCAACGCCAGAATCGGACTCCTCCTCAGACTCCACCTCCGCCTCCTCAGAAGTGGACTCATCCTCAGAGTCCATTTCCTTGCCAACAAACGCACGTGCCTTGCCAGATGAGCTCTTCTTGTGCGATGAAGACTTGGAGGAAGACTTGGAAGAAGATTTTGAGTATTTCTTCTTCTTCTTGTCGTCAGAGTCATACTCCTTGCTCTTCTTCTTCTTGTTGTTCTCATTGTCCCACTATGGACACTCAGAGATCTAGTGGCCAGGTTTCTTGCACTTGTGACATGTTCTCTTCTTGTAGTCATGAGCAGAAGCTTCATCATTCCTTGAGCTTGCTCGTGAAGACTTTCTGAGGCCTTTCTTCTTGGTGAATTTTTGGAACTTCTTCACAAGCATAGCAAGCTCCCTTCCAATGTCTTCAGGATCATCAGAACTGATGTCAGATTCTTCTTCAGATGAGGAGACAACCTTTGCCTTCAAGGCACAAGTTCGCCCATAGTTGGGACCGTAGATGTCTCTTTTCTCAGAAAGCTGAAACTCGTGTGTGTTGAGCCTCTCAAGTATGTCAGACGGATCGAGTGTCTTGAAATCAGGACGTTCTTGAATCATCAGGGCTAGGGTGTCAAACAAACTGTCAAGTGATCTCAGGAGTGTCTTGACGACTTCATGCTTGCTGATCTCAGTAGTGCCGAGGGCTTGAAGCTCATTTGTGATGTCAGTGAGCCGATCAAACGTGAGCTGGACATTCTCATTGTCATTTCTCTTGAAGCGGTTGAAGAGGTTGCGAAGGACACTGATTCTCTGATCTCTCTGGGTTGAGACGCCTTCGTTGACCTTGGATAGCCAGTCCCAGACTAGCTTAGATGTTTCCAAAGCACTCACGCGGCCATACTGTCCTTTGGTCAGATGACCGCAGATGATATTCTTAGCAGTAGAGTCCAGTTGAACGAACTTCTTGACATCAGCGGCAGTGACACCTTCTCCAGCCTTGGGAATGCCGTTCTTGACGACATACCATAGGTCGACATCAATGGCTTCAAGATGCATGCGCATCTTATTCTTCTAGTAGGGATATTCAGTTCCATCGAAGACGAGGCATGCAGCGGAGACTTTAATTATCCCTGCAGTCGACATAGCTAAAACTCCAGGTGGTTAAACCGAATCACACAGAACAAGGGAGTACCTTGCTCTGATACCAATTGAAAGTGCTAGTGATCGACTAGAGGGGGGGTTAATAGGCGATTTTTATGAAAGTCTTCAAAACATGTAAGTTTTGAAGACGAACGATAGAAATAAACCTATTATCATGCAGCGGAAGGTAGACTACACTAGGTAAACCATAGTCATGTATTCAATGAAGTGAGAGCACAATAACAAATGGCAGCTAGGCAGTAAGGATCAAGTAGGAAGATATTGTGAAGCCAATCAGAACAAGCAGTCACTCAGTGAAGACAGAAGATAATGCAATCATACAATAACTTCACTAAGACCAACAGTAAGTAAAGTGAAGGGAAGGATGAAACCAGTGACTCGTTGAAGACAATGATTTGTTGGACCAGTTCCAGTTGCTGTGACAACTGTACGTCTGGTTAGGGAGGCTGAGATTCAACTCAGAAGACCTCGTCTTCACCTTATTCCCCTTGAGCTAAGGACACCCAGTCCTCGCCCAATCACTCTGGTAAGTCTTCAAGGTAGACTTCCAAACCTTCACAGACTTCGTTCACCGGCGATCCACAATGACTCTTGGATGCTCAGAACGCGACGCCTAACCGGCTAGGGGATTCACAGTCCTCAAGTGTAATAAGTCTTCAGATCACACAGACAAGAAGACTTAAGTGATGCCTAACACTCTTTGGCTCTGGGTGGTTAGGGCTTTATCCTCTCAAGGAATTCTCTCTCAAAGGCTTCGAGGTGGGTTGCTCTCAAACGACAAAAGCCGTACTTTAACTCTGAGCAGCCAACTGTTTATGGTTGTAGGGGGTGGGCTATTTATAGGCACTAGGCAACCCGACCTGATTTGTCCGAAATGACCCTGGGTCACTAAGGAACTGACACATGTTCCAACGGTCAAATTTCAAACACACACGGCAACTTTACTGGGCTACAAGCAAAGCTGACTTGTCCAACTCTGAACAAGATTCGCTCTCATAGTCTTCACTCGAAGACATAGGTTTTGTTTAAGCATCACTTCAGTCATTCTGACTGGTTCTCTTGGACCCCACTTAACAGTACGGTGGTTCCTATGACTCAACAAAGAAGAAGAAGAACTACGAAAGATCTAAGTCTTCGTGCTCCATAGTCTTCATGCGATGTCTTCTCTTATCATAGTCCTCAATGTGAATTTCTTCACATACCACCTTTGACTTCAATGTCTTCATACATTTTTAGGGGTCATCTCTGGTAAGAAAACCGAATCAATGAGGGACTTCTACCTGTGTTATCCTGCAATTCTCACAAACACATTAGTCCCTCAACTAGGTTTGTCGTCAATACTCCAAAACCAACTAGGGGTGGCACTAGATGCACTTACAGGTACCCCCTGGACCGCCTCTTTGCTCCATAAATACCCCAATATTCCAGAAACCCTAGGGGAGTTAACGAAAATCAATTCCAGTCGCCGCAGAGTCCAGAACCACCAGATCCAATCTAGAAACCATCACAGAGGGGTTCACCACTTCCATTGGTGCCTCTCTGATGATGTGTGAGTAGTTCTTTGTAGACCATCGGGTCCGTAGTTAGTAGCTAGATGGCTTCCTCTCTCTCGTTTGGCGGTCTCTTGGAGATCCATATGATGTAACTCTTTTTGTGGTGTGTTTGTTGGGATCGGATGAACTTTGAGTTTATGACCAGATCTATCTTTTTATATCCATGAAAGTTATTTGAGTTTCTTTGATATCTTATACGCATGATAGCCTCGCATTTCTTCTTCGATATTTGGGTTTTGTTTGGCTAACTTGATCTATTTATCTTGCAATGGGAAGAGGTGCTTTGTAGTGGGTTCGATCTTACGATGCTTCATCCCAGTGACAGAAGGGGAACTGCCACGTATGTGTCGTTGCTACTAAGGATAAAACGATGGGGTCTATCTCTACGGAGATAGATCTTGTCTACATCATGTTATCGTTCTTATTGCATTACTCTGTTTCTCCGTGAACTCAATACACTAGATGCATGCTGGATAGCGGTCGATGTGTGGAGTAATAGTAGTAGATGCATATAGGAGTCGGTCTACTAATCTTGGACATGATGCCTATGTAATGATCATTTCCTGGATATCGTCATGAGTATTTGAAGTTCTATCAATTGCCCAACAGTAATTTGTTTACCCACCATTTGCTATTTTTCTCGAGAGAAGCCACTAGTGAAACCTACGACCCCTGGGTCTCTTTTTCATATTATTTGCCTTCGCGATCTATTTTATTTGCCTTTCATTTTCAGATCTACTAAACCAAAAATACAAAAATATCTTGCCGCAATTTATTTTATTTGGCGTTCGGTCTATCAATATATACAATTTTATCTCATGTCCCTTTGCCAATTTGTGGCGACGTTACTTGAAAAGGATTGACAACCCCTTTTACACGTCGGGTTGGGAGTAGTTGTTATATGTGTGCAGGTGTTGTTTACATTGTGTTGCTTGGTTCTTGTCGGGGGTTGGGTTTGACAAATGCCAAAGGATGGCTTATCATGGTGGGAGCTTGTAGAACGTCGCCAGTGCCTGGAAGCGGGATGAGGCGTAGACACGAACGCCGGCGTACTTTACCCAGGTTCGGCGCTCTCCTAGGAGATAACACCCCTAGTCCTGCTCTGCGGGGTCTCCGCGTGATCACTAATGTGTAATTGTACAATGGTGCTCCTCAAGCTGTTTGCTATAGGTGGAAGAAGGCAGGCTCGCTCTCTCCTCCTCTAGGTATGAGTCTAGTCCTAACAGGGCCGAACCCTCTTCATGGGTGCCCCGGGGGGGTTATATAGGCCAACCCCGCAGGGGTATAATGGTAATATTGCCTAGTGTAGGGCCCGGTTGTCATTCTCTCTGGTTGCCGGCCTCTTTGCCGATAGCTGGGGCCTGTCGCCTGGTGGGCCCCACCGTCTGGTCTAGTATGGAGCCGACAAGCCGCTCCCGCCGCTTGCGGGTCTTGCCGGCTGCTGATCACTGTAGCCATAACGCTAATGACGCTGGCTTGGTCGGGGAAGCATGGCTACAGTCCCGCCGCCTGGTGGGCGATCACTGTTGCCACTCCGTGTCTCATCTGGTTGATGGCGGATGGGGCCCGAGGGAGGGATTGGCCGCTTGCTGGTAGCCGGCTCCTCCGAGGTCAGGCTGCCCCAGCCTCCTCTGTCTTCAAGGCTCTGGCTGCTAGGTAGGGCCCGCCGTCTGCAAGCCATACCCGACAGGCCTTCGTGGGAATAGGACTCCGCCTATCAGGTGTGACGTATGGGGGGAGAGGCAACAGTGCCGCATCGTGCGGAGATCTCTGCCTGTACGGGGCACTGTGGCCACGCCCGTCCCTGGATTCGGGGGGAAGGCTTGCACTGTAGTCGTACCCCGTCTTGTCTCTTTGATGAGGGAGCAGACTTTGAGGGCGCCACGGGCCGACTGCTAGGAGCCGGCCTCTTTGGATGCCGCTCTCTAGGAGTCGACACATCGGGATGCCGCCCTCCGGAATTCGGCCGCCTTCGACCAGTCGGCCGCTTGGCCAACCGGCCGCCAGAAGGCGGAGTCTTTATCTTGACGCCTTTGAGGGGCGCAGCCGGCCCCGTTGTCTTGAAAGGCTCGGGGGCTCGGGTTAGGCTACCCGTAGCCCATTACTTTGATAGTAGTCCCCGAAGCTGGTGAGGGGCCACGGTGGAGGAGCCGGGGAGCCTCAATAGTTTTCCTCTTCTGGGTGCCCTGAAGGAAGCTCCGTCCGACTCATGAGGAGCCGGCCGGCGGGAATCGGTTGTGTCCAGCTGAATCCTTCTGGGATTTTGAATGCGTTGGTGTGAATCAGGCGGCGTGCTAGATAAGCTTCTCTGCCTGCCGTCTGTTGCGGGCATGCCATGTGGCGCAGGCTGGCAGGGTCCGCCTACCAGCACACGCGCATGATGGGACGCGACCGCAGGTCGGTCCCGCCACCATCGGGCCTCGGGCAGCGAGCGGATCCACGGCGGCCGAGGTAGGCGGTTGGGCTTCTCTGTGGAGTTAATGCGCGCAATATTCGTGCGGTAAAGGTGGGGGCATGGGGTCGTGGGCACAGTTAATCCCACGTTCCCACGCCCACCCTCTTAGTTTTGTAGCCCATAGGCTATAAGTAGGGGGAGGAGAGGAAGCGGGAACGCACGTGCGCCCCTTCGCACCACTCTTTCTTCCACTTCTCCTTCTCCTTGCCGCAGCGCCCGAGCCTTGCCTAAGCGCCACCGCAGCTTGTCTCCATCAAGCTCGTCCGTTAGCCCCTCGTCCTCATGGCGCATGCCGGAGCCTGGGACGGCTCCATAGTTCACGAGGACCACATTGACTTCCTCCGCCAGACGCGACGGCTGCCCCGCACAGATTACGTGGGGGTTCGTCTCGCGTCGAAGGGGGAGATATCGCTGGCGCCGGAGGAGGGCGAGCGGGTCATCTTCTGCTCGCACTTCCTGCACGGCCTCGTCCTACCGGTGAGCGGCTTTCTCCGAGCCTTCCTCGAATTCTACAATCTCCAGCCGCACAACCTCACCCCAAACACGGTGGTGCTGCTGTCCACCTTTGTCACCTTGTGCGAAGGCTACCTCAGCGTCCTCCCCACCATCGAGCTCTGGGGGAGTTCTTCTACTCCAAGCTCAGCACCGTCATCGTGGGGGTGCCGGCTCAGTGCGGCGCCTTCATCGCGGTGCGGAGGCCGGGGGCCCACAATCCATTTCCTTCCATCCCGCTGATCCAATCAGTGAAGTTGTGGCAGCAGTCGTACTTTTACATGAAGAGCATCTTCACAGAGGGTGAATGGGTCAACCTGCCGGCTTACGTTGCCGGCCCACCAACTGGGAAGCAGCCTAACTAGTCGTACCGGGCCAAGACGCTGTGGCCTTCTAGAGTCGCCGTTGTCGCATGGCTCTGGGTGCTGGTACAGTTGGAGGGCCTGACTGGGTCCGACTTGCTGTCCGCCTTCGTGGCGCGCCGGGTGCTCCCTGTCAGGACCCCGATTCCAAGTCACATCGATCTAGCCGGTAACACCTCATATCACATTGCGGCCTCACGCACGGTATCCCCACGGGTGTCGCCTTACCATGGCCCGGGACCGTTTGCCCCTTTTGGCTCACGTATATGATAGTGTCGCTAGCATCCATATGACAAAGAACCCGGCCCGACATGGCTAGTCGTGAACCCAAAGCGGCGCAGACCTATGGAGACAGGCATACATGAATCACATCGAGCATGTCGGTCATCAGCGAGTGAATCCGGGCTGTAGCACTGGGCTAACAGGACTCCGGGGAACCCGGGCTGTAGCAGGCTAGGCAAGACTCCAGATGTCACCGCGTGACATTTCCCCGAAGGGACAGACATAGGAACGAAGTGAAACACATGCCGGCCAGTCAAGTGTCCTGAGCAGTAGTGCTGGACTAGCAGGACTCCGGTGAACCGGGCTGTGGCGGACTACTATGGCTCGAGGAACACTAGACTACATTTCCCCATAAGAAAGGCTGCCAAGGATAAACAACTAGATTGTCGGATCCCACTCATACCAAGCATTTCAATCATACACACAATATGCCCGAGATGAGTACATACAACATGGCATCACAACAAAACTCTACAACTCAAGTACTTTATTTAAAGGCTCCAGAGAGCCATACATAACATGTTCATACAGGCAGGGTTAAAATAACCCAACACTCAAGTCATACAAGCATACAAGCACGTGCGGAAGCAAATAGTCTGAGTACACACACTAGAAAGAAAGAAGGCTTCTCGAAGCCTGTCTATCTACATAGGGCCCTCCATGGCCAGGATCACCACCTGGGTGGCTAGTCACTCGTCGACATCAAGGTCTACATAGAACCCATCGGAGGGGGCGGTGTTGTCATCTGAAAACAGTAATTAAGCAAACATGAGTACAAAGGTACTCAGCAAGTCTTACATCAGAACCTACTATACATGCTCGTTCTCAAGAAGGTGGTGGAGTTATTGCAGCAGGCCAGCTTTGACTCTTAGCTAAGCTATCCTACGAGACTCCCCTAGTAAAATACTTTTTGCACACGAGTCCACTACTCACCAACACAATACTCCACTGGGGATCCTCCCTCATCATCCTACGAGAGGGCCATCCTCGGTACTCACACTTATCTTGAGTCTTTTAGTAGTATCCATTAACTTGTCTATGAACTATATAGGCAACCAAGTAGTCCTTTACCATGGACGCGGCTATTCAAATAGATGATGTTAACCCTGCAGGGGTGTACTTCTTCATACACGCTTTCACCACTTACAGCCGTTTACACGACATGTACTCGGCAACCTTCAAGCGGAAGCCCAACGAGGGTGTCGGCCACGGCCTACCTAAACACTCAAGTCTCTAGTCCAGGTTTATCGCCTATCCAGGTTCCATCCGCAGGGAGTCCGGCCGAGGTTTCCACATACGGCCCCGAACGATGTGAACAGGGTCCCGAGACGCTAAACGGGCGCCCGGCATACCTGGCCACGGTGTATCTACCGCAACATAGCCCACCCCTAGGGTCAGCGCTACGCACGCCCGCCAACACATAACCTACAAACACCAGAAACTAATTGCAACTCCTGGACAGAGTACTAGGGTGATTAAGAAGCCGAGAGGGTCAATTAAGGATCCCAATGCATGGTAGTAGCTGATTCTTAAAATCACACATACAGATCTCAGTTCTTAGGGATGGCCTCAATGAAACAACCCACCATGTACTCCTACATGGCCTCTCATCGATACCTTTACCAAATCATGTTCAACACATCCCTCACATTACCGACATAATCATTTCACTCTAGCCCATCACCCAGATGAACCAGACCTGACACAACTCTAAGCATAGCAGGCATAGCAAGGTAGGAAACAAATACATGGCTCAACCAACTCCTACACATGCTAGTGGATTTCATCTAGTTACTGTGGCAATGACAGGTCATGCAGAGGATAAGGGTTCAACTACCATAGCACACAGCAGTTTGAATCGCGTTGTCTTAATGCAGTAAACAAGAGCAGAAGCGAGAACATGGGTTTGTATCGGAATTTTCAATGGGTTGCTTGCCTGATGTAGTGGTAGTAGGGTACTGCCCTTCAAACGATACTCAGGGTTATCCTCGGAGGCAGAATTACCACGAAAACACACCAAAAATAATCAACACATGACAATATGCAACAATATGATGCATGCTATGACATGGCAAAATGAATGTGTCTTGGCCTAATGCAAGCTAAAACAGAAGGGAATGAACTCACTTGAATCAAAGATTCAAATGTTAGTTCATTTAACATAGCCTTATTAGTGCATTAACTTATTTTGCTTAAATAGAAAGGTTAACTTGTTTTGTCATGTATGAAACCATTAAAGATGGATAGATTGAATTTTTCTGATGATTTTTCATATATAATTTGTTTCATTTGGAGCTATGGTTGATTTTCTATGATTTTTAGAAGTTTTGGCTATTTTCTGGAATTTCCTATATAAAATAAATCCAAAAAAAGAATAAATGCGTCAGCACTACGTCACTATGACGTCAGCGAGTCAAAGGCGCCAGGGCCAGTCAAACCTGACTGGTGGGCCCTGTCTGTCAGTGTCTCAGCTAATTAACGGGATTAAGTTAGTACTAATTAACTGTCAGTGGGGCCTGGGCCCACATGTTAGTGACTAAACTAATTAAAATTAGTTAACACTAATCCTAAACTAATTAGCAGGCTGGCCCCACCTGTCATAGGCTCAGGGGGGAAGTCAACCTGGGCCCACGAGTCAGTCCACGATCAAAAGGTGGTCAAACTCGCCGGTGTTTAGCCGCCGGCGAGGCCAGACGCGGCGGAGCAGCGCCGGTTTTGCACTCCAGCGACCAAAAGGATGGCGGAGACCATCTACGTGACGCAGGGAGTGAGCCGCGTCGAGTGGTGGCAGTGGGTGGAGCTGGGGTGGCTGGAAACGACAGTGGCGAGCACGTCCGCGACGGCCGGAGTTCGGGCGAGGTCGAACTAGTCGCTAGCAGTCACGGCGAGGGGCGTGCAGGGGTGCTACGGGCTCCTGCGAGTGCGTTGAAGACGATGGCATGCTCGGTTGCGACCCAACGTGGCTGTGGCCACGACGGCGACGTGTGGTGGTGGCAGCGAGCTTCGGCCGCGGTGGTTAGTAAGGCTAGAGGAGGAAATAGACGGCGGGGAGCGAGGGGTTCGGTAGAGGAGCTCATGGAGGTTACAGAACGCGTCTCAGCGGGCTCGGGGGAGGTCGGACGACGTCGGGGTGTTGCCGGCGATCTCAGTTGCTCGAGGTAGAAGACGACGCGGCGATGAAGTTTGGGGGCGTCCGGGGCGGCATGGCATGGCAGAGAGGACGGGGACGATGAGGCGGGGCTTCTGGGCCAGTCAGAGAGGCGAGGGAGAGGCAGTGGCTGCGGTGGTGCTTGTCGGCGGTGACGGCTGCGCTCGGCAGGGGATGGGGAGAGAACCAGAGGAGGGAGAGGGTACGGGGAGAGTGGGGAGAATGAGAGGGGAACAAGGGGGAGTGCGTGGCACTCATAGGCGCGCCCGGGGTGTCGGCAGAAGCAGGAGGTGGCCGACGTGTGGCCGCGGGGGCCAGCCACACGCCTCTCGTCCTCCTGGCGAGAGGAGGACGACTGGCAGGAGCCAGTGGGTTGGGCTGAGCTAGGCCAGGCCAGGCGACAGGTAAGTCCTCTAACTCTCTCTCTCTCTCTCTTTCTGTTTGCTTTTATTTATTTCCTGCTATGTGTATTGAAATAGAATAAATACTATCTCATTTCCAAAAACTCTGGAAATATTCACAAACACATTTGGGAATATTGCCTAAAAATGCTTCCAAGATTATTTGAGCACTTTAAAATATTTATAGCATTTAAAATGCCCAAATTCAAATACTTATGGCTTGTTCAAAAAATCCAGAATGGCTCCATAAATTGCAAGACCATTTTTGGCAGAGGTTTTAGTCAAGACAAAAAATGGTGGGCTTTTATGAAGGGCATTTTGGGTTCATTGAAATTCCAATTGTTGGAAATTAGCATTTTCAGGGGGGTGTTGGGGTTGATTAGGCCCCATTTCAAGTTTAAGAGAAATTTAAACATGATGCACAAGTTCATCCAACCCTAATGCATGACTAAAAGCAGGGATGTGACACTCCCGCTCTAGGGCCGCCCTCACATGATAAGTCAGATGAGCGGTCATCGGGATCCAAGCTGGCTGTGCACCAAAGAGATACCTCATGCAGAGGTAGCTCACATGGTGAACTACCTTGCGAATTGCAAGCTCACGAAGGAGTGGCAGTTTGGCAAGGAGTCGTATTCCCATGCCAACCCCCCTCCTATGGTAATTTTCCCTTCCTTATATTTTTCTTCCTCTTTGCCGGGTTCCATTTGTCTAATCTAACCAGCCGGCTCTTGGGACAGAGCGCCCTCCTCCAGCCGGCAGCCGGCGCCGCAGGGCTGGAGCGTCGATTTCTCCCCGACCGAGTGAAGAGCGACGTAGATGACCCCGACTTGGGGGCGGCGACCTTGGAGGACGACACCGAGGGAGGAGCCGGCGCTGCAGGCAGCTCAGGGCTTGGAGCCAGCCTCGAGGAATGGCCAGATGACGACGCGGGGGAAGTCGCCCTGCGCCGCCAGCCGAGCTCCGACGAGCAGGGCGCGAGCTCGTCTGGCGCGCCGGCAGCCCAAGGCGGCGCGCATAAGCGCAGAGCCGCGCCGAGCCTGTTTGGCAGCCGGCCGAAGAAACGCAGGGGCTCGGCTGCGGTGACCAAGCGGGACGAAGCGGCCGCGAAAGCCGACAGCTTTCGCAAGGTGGTGAAGACGCCGCAGCTGGTTTATGCATAAGTTCTGACTTCCTTCATACTTTCTCCTTTCTTGACGATCTCATCTGAGTCTTCTCTACTTCGTTCCCCTTGATTTAGGCCCCCGCTCACTCTTGAGAAGTCGGCCGCCGCCTCCATCATGGGGTCGGTGGAGACCTCCACCACCACCCGGTGGATCGATCTGGCCGCCGACCTCCGGGAGGCGACGGAGCGGAATGTGCGGGAGGCGCGCAAGGATGCCGCCCGCCTGGAGAAGGCGGAGGCGGACAGGGTGGAGGCCGCCTCCCTGAGGAAGCTGGCGGAGGCCGAGGCCGCTGATGCGGTGAAGAAGCGGGCTGAGGAAGCCGCGCGCCGTTAGTCGGCGATGTTCGTCCTCCCCCTGAACTCTGCGCCGCCGCCACCGGAGTTCGTGGCGCAGACTGGGGAAACCGGCAGCGAGCACCCTACCATGGAGAGGGAGGGCGGCGACGCCGCCATTCCGGATGTGATCGTGCCCTCGCCACCACCTTCTGAGGAGGCGCGAGATAAGCAGCAGGCCGACCCAACGGTGCCGCCGGCCGGAAATGAGATGGTGACGGGCCCGACTCCCGAGGCCCACACACCCTTCCGCCGACGGCCTGCGAAGGCGGCCTCGGCGCCACGCCCACTGGAGGTCGGCGCCGCGAGCTCCTCCATCCTGGACACCGAGGCGACCAACGCCGCGCCCGCTGGATGGGCGCGGGGAGGCGGGAAGACCCACCTGAACAAGGCGGTCCTGGAGGTCCAAGCCAAACTCCTGGAGTCACGAGGCCATCCGGGTATACCTCTTGCTCCTTTATTTTCAATTTTTGTATTGCTTCGTGGGGGCGCGCCAGCGCAGCCACTGGGTGTAGTCCCCGAGTTCAGGGCCGGCTG
Organism: Triticum aestivum; assembly: GCF_018294505.1. Classification (NCBI taxonomy): domain Eukaryota; kingdom Viridiplantae; phylum Streptophyta; class Magnoliopsida; order Poales; family Poaceae; genus Triticum; species Triticum aestivum. Next base: position 289,120,575 of record NC_057797.1, on the reverse strand, counting down.
CTGAGCAGGCGGCCCAGAACTCTAACTAGCAAGCTCCGAGTACTAACATATTTGCTGCAGGACTATCATAACCTCCGCGCGGCCGCCTTCAACTCCAGAGTCCAGGAGCTGGATCAACGCGCCGCCGACTTGTCGGAGAGCCGGAGTAAGTCCTCTTCTTTCTGTGGGGGCGCGCTGGCGCACCTGCGGGCTATATTCCCCAAGATCCGGGCCGACTGCTGAGCAGTCGGGCTGGATCTTCCTGGCGCTACATCTTTCTTTGCTGATTGTTGTCGTTTCCTTCTTTTTCTGATTTTGCAGAGGCCAACGCCATCCTTCAGCGGCAACTTGGCGAAGCCAACGCCGCGCTGCATGCCAAAGAGGCGGACTGCAGCAAGCTGGCCGAAGAACGTGACCAGCTGGCCATGCAGCTCGCGGAGCAGGCAGAGCTTCTCCAAAAGGCCCAGAAGGAGGCGGAGGACAAGGAGGCGGGTCTTCTCATCGAGTTCGATATTGAATGTTCCGCCTGGACCGACAAGGCGGCAATGTTGACGGCCGTCTTTGGTGAAATCGAGAATATGATTGACGGTAGGCGTCCTTCTTTACTTTTCTTTTAAGTCGCCGGCCTCTAGCCAAGCTGGCCTCCTTCTCTTTTTGTTTTTATTCTTTTGCTTAGTGCTGGCAGACTTCTTTCTAGGCCACTCTGGTGCTGCCAACCAGGCTATCGAGGCCGACCGTGAAGAATGAAGGGCGGAAGGCGAGAGGATCGTCGCCAATGCCCCTCGCACCCTTCGCGAGCAGCTTCTCAGCATCCAGGCCCGTCTTCGGCCAACTCATCGGATGATGCGCCGCCTTCAGTGTGTCGGCGCCAGGGCAATCGCCGCCTTGTGGCCCGACAGGCCAGCCCCACGCACCCCCAGCCGGACTGCCGACTAGCTGGAGGTGGCGGCTGGCCGCCTTGAGGCATGGAAGGGCTCCTCGGCCTGGGCCGGAGCACGCTGGGCCTTGGAGTTCATCAAGGCATGGTACCCTGGGCTAGATCTAGCCCAGTTGACCACGTTCCGACAGGAGGCCCAGGAGGAGTTGGTGGCAGTGGAGGGAGAACTCATCAAGCGGGCGGCGGCCATCGCCGAGTACACCGACACCAGATTCTTCATCCCGGAGTCGGCTGAGGACGGCACCGAGGCGCCGCCAGAGTGCTTTGGGCTGAACCCGGAGGATGGCGAGGACTCGGCTGAGGTGATCGACTCTAGTGACGAGGGAGAATACGAGGAGGAGGAGGAGGAAGACGAAGAGGAGGCGCCAGAGGTCGGAGCGGATGGCCAGCCCCAACTCGGCCGCGCCTCCAGCAACGAGCCGCACTCGAATGAGCCGGCTGCCGCTGGAGGGACCAAGCAGGGACCAACCAGCCGACTGCTCGACCAGTCGGCGCCACCGACTCCACCACTCCGCCGAACCCGTCCGCCGATCCCTAGGCTTTTCATTTCTCCTTGTTTATTAGTCTCAACGAACTTTGTTAGCTTCACACAATTCCGCCCGTGGGGTGTATTTGGAACTTATGTTGGATGTCGACCAAGGGCCTTTGATGTGTAAATATTTTATCTGAGTTCTACCTTTCCTTGCCTTCTACTCTTTTGGCCTTTTTCCTTTGCCACCTTCCCTTGGTTGCCGTCTTGCCAGCTGAACAGCCGCTCTGCGGACTGTGGCTGGGTCAAGTACTTAGCCATATTTAGGAAGGCAAGTACTTGGACGGCTAGAGTTTTCTTGGCAAGTTAAGTAGAAGCCGGTCGGCCGGTTGCTCGGTAACCGGTTGGTGAGGCGAGAAGCCGGCTTGGACTATGTAAATGCCTTCAGTCCTTAGCCATTTTTCATGCAGGCGCCCTTTTCGCCTTGACTCCTACCGACCGAACAGCTATTCTGTAGGCTGCGGCCTCTGGCAGGAGAAAGCTAGGGTGCCAACACACTACTTGTCCGGCTGCAGGAAGCATCTCATAGTATAAGGCGGCAAGTCCCCGGGTCGACTGGTCGAACCCGGTGCCATACAGATTAATGAAATGACATAAATGATAGACGTAATACTTGTTTTATAGATAAAGAAGGGCAGTCCCCGAGCTCTACTCAGGGAACCCGGAGTCTTTGTACTTAATACAAAAGTCAGCGTGGTACATACTGCTTTTAAACTGTAAAACCTTCGAAGGAGATTCTCATTCCACGGACGCTCCGTCTCCCTGCCGGAGTCGTCTCTTTTGCATGCTCGAGGATTCTAATCGTCAATGAGGTAGTAGGAGTCGTTAACCAACACCTTGCTGATGATGAAGGGGCCTTCCCAAGGTGCCGAGAGCTTGTGCTGGCCGGCTATTCGCTGGATCATCCGGAGCACAAGGTCTCCTTCTTGGAAGGATCTTGGCTTGACTTTTCGGTTGTAGTATCGGCGCAGGCTCTGCTGGTAGATGGTGGACCGGCTGAGTACCAACAGTCGGCCCTCTTCCAGCAGATCGACGCCGTCTTGTCGTGCTTCTTCTGCCTCCTCTTCTGAGTACATGGTGACTCGAGGGGAGTCGAATTCTATGTCTGTCGAGATGACGGCTTCGGCACCATAGACGAGAAAGAAAGGCGTAAAGCCGGTTGACTTTTTCGGAGTTGTGTGCAAGCTCCAGAGGACGGCCGGAAGCTCGTCGAACCAACAGCCGGCAGACCGCTCTAGCGGATCGACCAGTCTAGGCTTGATGCCGGATAAAATGAGGCCGTTTGCTCGCTCCACCTGGCCATTTGACTACGGATGGGCAACGGACGCTAGGTCCAGTCGGATGCCCTGCGTCGTGCAGAAACGGGCCAAGGCACCTTTGGCGAAGTTTGTGCCATTGTCGGTGATGATGCTATGTGGTATGCCGTACAGGATGGTGATGTCGGAGATGAAAGTCACAGTAGTCGGACCATTCTACTTCTTGATTGGTTTTGCTTCTATCCACTTGGTGAACTTGTCCACCGCGACCAGCAGATGAGTCAAGCCACCTCTTGCTGTCTTGAATGGTCCCACCATATCCAGGCCCCAGATGGCAAAGCGCCAGGCGATGGGAATAGTCTTGAGTGCAGAAGCCGGCTGGTGAGGCTTTGAACAAAACTTCTGGCACCCTTTGCATTTCTGGACCAAGTCCTTGGCATCTTCAAAAACTATGGCGGAAAGCCTTGGCCACCAGAGCCCTTGAGGCCGCGTGGTGACCACACTCGCCCTGATGGATATCTTTGAGGATTGTCTGGCCTTGCTCAGGCTCGACGCAGCACTGGTAAACACTAGTGATACTGCGCCTTACAAGCTCTCTGTTGACTATGGTATATGCTGCCGCCCGGCGTTGCACTTGCCGGGCCGAGATCTCGTCCATTGGCAACTCTTTTTTCACCAAAAAACTGAGGATGGGCTGGGCCCATGAAGGTGCTGCAATTTCTTTGACTGCCAGGACTGCCACTTGTACGAGGGAGGCTGGGCTGGGAGGTGGTGGGTTGGAGTCGGCCGCCGCTTGCTGAGTTGATGAAGTCCCCGGGCCGACTGCTGCAGTCCCCGGGTTGTCCGCCAAAGTTCCCGTGACGGCTGGTGGGGCTCTCAAGTTGGTTCCGACTGCTTCAGGAGGAGCCAGCACAAATATGGAATCTGACTCTGGTGATGGCTTGACGGACGGCTTGAGGAGTCGTTGCAAGGCAACGTCGGTTGGTATTGCTTGCCGGGTGGAGCCGATTAGTGCCAAGGCGTCGGCTTGCTCATTGTCATTTCTTGGCACATGAAGGAACTCGCACCCTTCGAAGTATCCACTGAGTTGCTGTACGAGAAAGCGGTAGCTGGCCATATTTGCATCCTTGGCGTCCCAGTCGCCTGATGACTGCTGGACCACCAAATCGGAGTCTCCGTAACACAGGATCTGGCGAATGCCGAGTTCCTTGGCAAGCCGGAGCCCGTGAATTTGTGCTTCGTATTCAGCAACATTGTTGGAGGCGGCAAAGTGAATTTGCAGCGCATATCTGAGCTTGTCGCCCTTGGGGGAGGTGAGAATGACGCCGGCTCCCAAACCGGTGCGCATTTTTGAACCATGAAAATGCATCCGCCAATGGGTGGAATCTGGCGCTGGCGGCAAGTACTGGGTCTCGGCCCAGTCGATGAGGAAGTCGGCCAGTGCTTGTGACTTGATGGCGGTGCGAGGCTGGTATTAGATGGTGTAGGGGGCCAAATCTATGGCCCACTTGGCCACTCGGCCCAAGGCATCTCGACTTCCAATAATCTCAGCAAGCGGAGCTGTGCAGACCATAGTGATTGGGTGCTCTTGGAAGTATGGCTTCATTCTCTTGGCAGCAAAGTGCACACCATAACACATCTTCTGACAGTGGGGGTAGTTCTGCTTGGAGGCGGACAGTACTTCACTTAGGTAATACATCGGGCCTCTGGATTGGTAGGGATTTCCCTTCTTCTTTCTGTTCCATCACTATGACTGTGCTAACCACCCGACTGGTAGCGGCAATGTAGAGGAGCATTGGTTCCTTAGGAGTCGGGGCCGCCAAGACAGGCGGGTTGGTCTTCTTCCGCCTTGTCATTCCACTCGAAAAAGGTGGTCTTCTTCATGAGCTGGTACAGGGGAACAGCCTTCTCGCCCAGCCAACTAATGAAACGGCTAATAGACGCCAAGCAGCCGGTAAATTTTTTCACATCCAGCAGTCGGGTGGGTACTTCCATCCTTTCGATGGCCTTGATCTTCACGGGGTTGCACTCTATGCCGCGCTCTGAGACCAGAAAGCCAAGAAGCTGGCCGACTGGTACCCCAAAGACACACTTCTTCGGGTTGAGCTTGATCTCAAATCGGCGCAAGTTCTCTCGAGTCTCCCTGAGATCCTCCAGTAGCGTCCCACGCTTGTCTGTCTTCACCACCACATCGTCCACATAGACATGAGCGTTTCTGCCGAGTTGTTTGAGGAGACACTTCTGCATGCAACACTAAAAGGTGGCGCCAGCATTACTCAAGACGAACGTCATGGTCAGGTAGCAGAAGGCTCCAAATGGCGTGATGAATGCGGTCTTCATCCTGTCGGCCGGGACCAACTTGATCTGGTGATACCCGGAGTATGCATCCAAAAAAACTCAACAACTCGCATCTGGCTACAGAGTCGATCACTTGGTCGATTCTGGGCAGAGCAAATGGATCTTTGGGGCATGCTTTGTTGAGGCTGGGATAATCAATGCACATGCACCACTCCTTGTTCTTGTTCAGCACTAGGACTAGATTGGCTAACCATTTTGGAAAGAACACCTCCATGATGAAGCCGGCTACCAGGAGCCGGGCTATCTCTTCTCCAACAACTCTTCTTTTCGCTTCTGATAGGCGGCGCAAGGCTGCCGGACTGGCTTGGCATCAGATCGGACGTGTAACTTGTGCTCGGTGAAATCCATCGGTACACCTGGCATGTCTTTGGGGGACCATGCGAAGATGTCTCGATTCTCACGGAGGAAATTAACGAGCTCGCCTTCCTATTTGCTGCCAAGGTTTGCGCCAATGACAGCATACCTCTCCGGGTGCTCCGGGTCCAAAGGTATCTTCTTTGTTTCTTTAGCCGGCTTAAATGAGCCCTCGGCTTCCGACTCCTTGGGGTCAGGTGACATTTTCGGCTGCTTGCCTGCCATTGCCACAACCCGGTCAAGGAGCCGTTTCTCTGCTACGATCACGAGGGACTCGGCTAACTGGATGCTCTCTGCCACGCAGGCGGACGACTTCTTGTAGTCTCCTGCTACGGTCAGGATTCCCTTAGAGCTTGGCATCTTCATCTTTAGGTAAGCATAGTGGGGGACCACCATGAACTTGGCCAAGGCAGGCCAGCCAAGCAGTGCGTGATAAGGGCTCTCAAGGTCCACCACCTCAAACCAGACTGGCTCTCATCCGAAATGAGTTTTGTCCCTGAAGAGGACATCTATCTGAGTCTTGCCGATTGGTGAGCAGGAAAGCCCAGGAACTATGCCATGGAAGACGGTCCGACTGGGCTGAAGGTGTCTCTACTTGATTCCCAATTTCTCCATGGTATCCTTGTACACAATGTTGATGCTGCTGCCGCCATCTATTAGGACTCAGGAAAAACTGGCAGCCCGCCTCTCTGTGGTAAACATGGCGTCCAGCACCAAGGCATAGGAGCCGGGGCTTGGCATCACTTCCGGGTGGTCAGCTCTGCTCTAGCTAATGCGTTTCTCTGACCAATGCATGAACTCGGGGGTCTCTGATGCTACTCCATTCACTTCCAACCACTGTTGCCACCTGTTGCGCTTATTGTCGGCCATGCTGGTGAACACGACATAGGCCCCATGCTCCTCGGGATAATCATCTTGCACGGCGCCGACTGGCCGAGCCGCCGGCTGCGGCGGGGGAGGAGGCGGCGGGCCGACAGGGGGAGCGGGCTGGAGTCTGTTACCCTTGGCAATCCTGGTGAGCCAATGGCACTTTCCAGTGGTTTGATTGGATGGCTTCGCACCGCTGTGGAACTTGCAGGGGGCATCAAGAGTCTGCTCGTACGAGAAGGCGGGCAGCCAGTTCGGCTTGCCGCCCTTCTGTCGCTTGGGATGAGGCTGCCCTTCTGGTTGTCGATCTTCAACTACCGCCAACTGTCGGCTTGTGGAAGCCGGCTGCGCGGCCTTGTGCTTGCTATCGTTCGGCTGCTGTCACCGACTGGCGTCGCTAGCCGGGGTCCGAGGGGCTTGGGGAGCCACCTTGCCCGCCGCGTTGACTTGAATTTCCGCCTTCATGGAGGAGTCGGCTATGGCATACTTGTCTGCTATGATTAGCAGCTCATCAAGGGTCGCTGGCTCATTGCAGAGGAGCCGGTACTTGAGGAGGGTGCCCTCTCGGCACCCGGCAGTGAAGTACTCGATGTCCTGCACCTCGTGCACGCCCTCGCAAGAGTTGCGCAGCTCGGCCCAGCGTGTGAGATAGTCGCGGGTCGACTCATTGGGGCCTTGGACGCACAGGGAGAGCTGGCGAGGCTTGGGCGGCCGCTTGTATGTGCTGGTGAAGTTGCGGATGAATGCTTCAGTAAAGTCAACCCAGCTGTTGACGCTGCGGGGCTTCAGGCTGTTCAGCCATGTCTGGGCCATGCCCTGGAGCATGAGGGGGACGTACTTCATGGGAACGCGCTTGTTGCCGTTGGCGATGCTGACGGCTATGGAGTAGTCGACCAGCCAGTCCTCCGGCTTCACAGAGCCGGTGTACTTGGGGGTATCTCTTGGGAGAGTGAACCCTTTGTGAAAGGGCTCATCTCAGATGCGAGGGCCAAAACAAGGCGGACCCAGCTCGTCTTTGATAACCCACAAGTATAGGGGGTCGCAACAGTTTTCGATAAGTAAGAGTGTCGAACCCAACGAGGAGCTAAAGGTAGAACAAATATTCCCTCAAGTTCTATCGACCACCGATACAACTCTACGCACGCTTGACATTCGCTTTACCTAGAACAAGTATGAAACTAGAAGTACTTTGTAGGTGTTGTTGGATAGGTTTGCAAGATAATAAAGAGCAAGTAAATAAAAGGTAGGGGCTGTTTAGATAAAGAAACAATAAAGTAAATATAGCGAGTGTGGAAAAGTGGTGGTAGGAGTTGCGAAATTGTCCCTTAAGCAATTGACTACTTTACTAGACCGATAGCAAGTATTATGTGGGAGAGGCCACTGCTAGCATGTCATCCCTTACTTGGAATTCTATGCACTTATGATTGGAACTATTAGCAAGCATCCGCAACTACTAATGTTCATTAAGGTAAAACCCAACCATAGCATTAAGATATATTGGTCCCCCTTCAATCCCGTATGCATCAATTTCTATGCTAGGTTGAAGCTTCTGTCACTCTTGCCCTCCAATACATAGTCCTATCAACATACAACTAACCCTATGGTGTGATCCACACGCGCGCTCATATGATGGGCACCAAAGGACAGCAACATAACCACAAGCAAATTAAATCAATCATAGCAATTCATCAACCACCGATAGGACAACGAAAATCTACTCAGACATCATAGGATGGCAACACATCATTGGATAATAATATGAAGCATAAAGCACCATGTTCAAGTAGAGGGTACAGCGGGTTGCGGGAGAGTGGACCGCTGTAGATAGAGGGGGAAAGGTGATGCAGATGTTGGTGAAGATGGCAAAGGTGTTGGTGAAGATCGCGGTGATGATGATGATGGCCACGGCGGTGTTCTGGCGCCACAGGAGGAGAGGGGGAGAGGGGCCCCCTTCTTCCTCTTCTTCCTTGACCTCCTACCTAGATGTGAGAAGGGTTTCCCCTTTGGTCCTTGGCCTCCATGGCATGGGAGGGGCGAGAGCCCCTCTGAGATTGGATCTATCTCTCTGTTTCTCTCTGGTTCTGCGTTCTGTTCTGGATCTGTTTCACCGTTTCCTATATATACGGAGATCCGTAACTCCGATTGGTCTGAAACCTTCGCCGTGATTTTTTCCGAATATTAGCTTTCTTGCGGGAAAGAAGAGCGTAAACGCCTTATGGTGGGCTCACGAGGGTAGGCGGCGCCCCCTAAGGGGGGCGCCCCCCTGCCTCGTGACCACCTCGGGCACTGGTTCACGTTGATTTTCCTTCCAAATTTTCCAAAAATAAGCTCCGTCCGTTTTTATCCCGTTTGGACTCTGTTTGATATGGATATTCTGCGAAACCAAAAACATGCAACAGACAGGAACTGGCACTGGGCACTGGATCAATATGTTAGTTACAAAAATAATATAAAAAGTTGCCAAAAAGTATATGAAAGTTGAATAGTATTGGCATGGAACAATCAAAAATTATAGATACGACGGAGATGTATCAGCATCCCCAAGCTTAATTCCTGCTCGTCCTCGAGTAGGTAAATGATAAAAAAGATAATTTTTGATGTGGAATGCTACCTAGCATAATCTTGATCATATGTCTAATCATGGCATGAATATTAAGACACGAGTGATTCAAAGCAATAATCTATCCTTTGACATAAAGACAATGATATTTCAAGCATACCAACCAAGCAATTATGTCTTTTCAAAATAACATGGCCAAAGAAAGTTATCCCTACAAAATCATATAGTTTGGCTATGCTCCATCTTCACCACACAAAATATTCACATCATGCACAACCCCGATGACAAGCCAAGAAATTGTTTCATACTTTTGACGTTCTCAAACCTTTTCAACTTTCACGCAATACATGAGCGTGAGCCATGGACATAGCACTATAGGTGGAATAGAATGGTTGTTGTGGAGAAGACAAAAAGGAGAAGATAGTCTCACATCAACTAGGCATATCAACGGGCTATGGAGATGCCCATCAATAGATATCAATGTGAGTGAGTAGGGATTGCCATGCAACGAATGCACTAGAGCTATAAGTGTATGAAAGCTCCAACTGAAACTAAGTGGGTGTGCATCCAACTTGATTGCTCATGAAGACCTCGGGAATTTGAGGAAGCCCATCATCGAAATATACAAGCCAAGTTCTATAATGAAAATTCCCACTAGTATATGAAAGTGATAACTCAAGAGACTCTCTATATGAAGAACATGGTGCTACTTTGAAGCGCAAGTGTGGTAAAAGGATAGTAACATTTCCCCTTCTCTCTTTTTCTCTCATTTTTTGTTTTGTTTTTTTGGGCCTTCTCCTTTTTTGGCCTTTCTATTTTTTTATATATTTTCTTATTTTTTATTTTTTCGTCCGGAGTCTCATCCCGACTTGTGGGGGAATCATAGTCTCCATCATCCTTTCCTCACTAGGGCAATGTCCTAATAATGATGATCATCACACTTTTATTTACTTACAACTCAATATTACAACTCGATATCTAGAACAAATATATGACTCTATATGAATGCCTCCGGCGGTGTACCGGGATGTGCAATGATCTAGCATAGCAATGACATCAAAAAAACGGACAAGCCATCAAAACATCATGCTAGCTATCTTACGATCATGCAAGGCAATATGACAATGAATGCTCAAGTCATGTATATGATGATGATGGAAGTTGCATGGAAATATATCTCAGAATGGCTATGGAAATGCCATAATAGGTAGGTATGGTGGCTGTTTTGAGGAAGGTATATGGTGGGTTTATGGTACCGGCGAAAGTTGTGCGGTACTAGAGAGGCTAGCAATGGTGGAAGGGTGAGAGTGCGTATAATCCATGGACTCAACATTAGTCATAAAGAACTCACATACTTATTGCAAAAATTTATTAGTCATCGAAACAAAGTACTATGCGCATGCTCCTAGGGGGGTATATTGGTAGGAAAAGACCATCGCTCGTCCCCGACCGCCACTCATAAGGAAGACAATCAATAAATAAATCATGCTCCGACTTCATCACATAACGGTTCACCATACGTGCATGCTACGGGAATCACAAACTTCAACACAAGTATTTCTACAATCCACAACTACTCACTAGCATGTCTCTAATATCACCATCTTTATATCGCAAAACTATTGGAAGGAATCAAACATATCATATTCAGCGATCTACAAGTTTTATGTAGGATTTTATGACTAACCATGTGAATGACCAGTTCCTGTCATCTCTCTAAATAGATATAAGTGAAGCAAGAGAGTTTAATTCTTTCTAGAAAAGATATGCCCATGCTCTAACAAATATAAGTGAAGCAAAAGAGCATTCTGCAAATGGCGGTTGTCTAAGTAAAGAGAAACAGTCAATCCAAACTTCAAATGATATAAGTGAAGCACATGAAGCATTCTATAAAGCCATACTCAAAAGATATAAGTGAAGTGCAAAGAGCATTATATAAATCAACCAAGGAATATCTCATACATGCATGGTGCATAAAAGAAAAATAAAAACCTAAATGCAAAAGACGCTCCAAGACTTGCATATATCGCATGAACGAAACGAATCCGAAAACATACCGACATATGTTGAAGAAAGAGGAGATGTCTCCCCAGCATCCCCAAGCTTAGACGCATGAGTCTCCTTGAATATTTACTTGGGTTGCCTCGGGCATCCCCAATCTTGAGCTCTTGCCTCTCTTCCTTCTTCTCACATCGAGACCTTCTCAATCATCGAACACTTCATCCACACAAAACTTCAACAGAAAACTCGGTAAGATCCGTTAGTATAATAAAGCAAATCACTACTCTAAGTACTGTTTAAAACCAATTCATATTTTGTTTTTGCATTGTGTCTACTGTAATATAATTTTTTCGTGGCTTAATCCACTAATATAAATTGATAGTTTCATCAAAACAAGCAAACTATGCATCAAAAACAGAATCTGTCTAAAACAGAACAGTCTGTAACAATCTGAACATTCACCATATTACTTATACTTGAAAAATTCTGCCAAAATTAGGAAAAATAAAAAATTTGTATAGGAAGACAGTGCAAAAAGAATTAGAACCATTTAATTTTCCTGCTAAAAATGTAAAATCGCGCACTACAGCCAAAGTTTCTGTCCTGCACCGTACAAACCATCAAGCAAATGTAAACATCCTAAAGGCAAACCTTGGAACATTATTTTTATAATAAAATGGAATTATACAAGGGGATAATTATTTTTGTTGAAAAGTTTCTGTAATCAAGATTCACAAAGTTGTTGTGAGCATGAACAAAGTTCAAGGAGCTCTCCCACTTCAACAGTGCTTGTCTTTCTCACTTTCACTTTCCTTTTTGAAAAGTTTTGGGTTCCCCTCTTTATTTTTGTTGTTTTTAAACTATATGAAAGCACTCAACAGAAATAAATGACTCTCTAAAACTTCCTGGTTGTCTCGCTGGCAGCGCTTTCTTTAAAGCCATTAAGCTAGGCATATAGTGCTCAAGTAGTGAATCCACCCGGATCCCAAGGTATATCAAAGCCAATTTTAATTAACAATGATTTGTAATTTAGTAGTGAGCACAAATCAACATATATCAAGCAATGACGAAGTCTAACTCTCTTCCTATGCATCGGCATGTCATAAAAGAACAATTCATGCACACCTAGTAAAGGCCAATGAATAGTATAAATAGTTTCTTACAATTTTATCATATTGGAAACATAGAGAGGTGGAGATATAGTTCCTCTCTCATAATAATTGCAAGTAGGAGCAGCAAGCACATGCATATTATATCTATCAAAATCATCATGTGCAACGGTAAAAGGCAACCCATCAATGTAATCCTTAATAAGTGCAAACTTCTCCGATATAGTATAATCGGGAGAATTCAAAAAGATAATAGGACTATCATGCCTGGGTGCAATAGCAACAATTTCATGTTTAACATAAGGAACTATAGCAAGTTCATCTCCATAAGCATAATTCATATTGGCATCTTGGCCATAAGCATAGCAAGCATCATCAAAAAGGGATATTTCAAAAGAATCGATGGGATCATAGCAATTATCATAGTATTCATCCTTCGGTAAGCATGAAGGGGAATTAAACAATGTATGAGTTGAAGAGTTACTCTCATTAGAAGGTGGGCACGGGTGATCAATCCGCTCTTCCTCCTTTTGTTCTTCACTCTCCTCCTCATCTTTTTCATCCAATGAGCTCACAGTGTCATCCAAAATATTATTCTCTTCTTGGACAGCGGAGTATTCCTCAATATATTTTTAACATAGGTATTAGAAGCATAATTATCATAGCAATATTTAAGTATAGCAAAATTTTAAGATTTGTGAAAAGTAGCATCATACTTTTCAACCAAAGAAGCAATTTCATAAGCACCCTCAAACGCAACAAATTCTTCAATTTGTTGAACATCATAGTAACTATAAACACCTTTAGCATAAGAATATAAGATTCCATTATCAATAAACTCACATTGGTAGGCAAGGTGTTTCTTAGGGTTTTCAGAACAACAAGTAAAATCATATAATTCACATAAATTCCAAACATAGCATTGCAAACGTTGAATTTGACTCCATAATAATTTCCCTTTTTCAGATATATGGTGTCGCACATAACAAGCATGCTCATCTTAACATTTTCCCTCAACTAAGCTAGTTGGGGTTTCAGCACGAGCACATAGGGATCGAAGATGATCCAAGCAATAAGCTTCAATAGTGTGATAGATTTTGATTGGTTCTTCAACCATTGGTTCAGTAGGTACAACTAAATTTTTTGGTATTTTGCGTTTCCTACCCATAACTGAAGATAGGAAACAACTAAGAATAGCAAATAAAAATTACTTAGTGATAAAGCAAACAAGCACACACGAGAATATTCACCCCACGCTATTGCTCCCCGGCAACGGCACCAGAAAAAGGTCTTGATAACCCACAAGTATAGGGGATCGCAACAGTTTTTGATAAGTAAGAGTGTCGAACCCAACGAGGAGCTAAAGGTAGAACAAATATTCCCTCAAGTTCTATCGACCACCGATACAACTCTACGCATGCTTGACGTTCGCTTTACCTAGAACAAGTATGAACTAGAAGTACTTTGTAGGTGTTGTTGGATAGGTTTGCAAGATAATAAAGAGCAAATAAATAAAAGGTAGGGGCTCTTTAGATAAAGAAACAATAAAGTAAATATAGCGAGTCTAGAAAAGTGGTGGTAGGAGTTGTGAAATTGTCCCTTAAGCAATTGACCGATAGCAAGTACTATGTGGGAGAGGCCACTGCTAGCATGTCATCCCTTACTTGGAATTCTATGCACTTATGATTGGAACTATTAGCAAGCATCCGCAACTACTAATGTTCATTAAGGTAAAACCCAACCATAGCATTAAGATATATTGGTCCCCCTTCAATCCTGTATGCATCAATTTCTATGCTAGGTTGAAGCTTCTGTCACTCTTGCCCTCCAATACATAGTCCTATCAACGTACAACTAACCCTATGGTGTGATCCACGCGCGCGCTCATATGATGGGCACCAAAGGACAGCAACATAACCACAAGCAAATTAAATCAATCATAGCAATTCATCAACCACCGATAGGACAACGAAAATCTACTCAGACATCATAGGATGGCAACACATCATTGGATAATAATATGAAGCATAAAGCACCATGTTCAAGTAGAGGGTACAGCGGGTTGCGGGAGAGTGGACCGCTGTAGATAGAGGGGGGGAAGGTGATGGAGATGTTGGTGAAGATGGCGGAGGTGTTGGTGAAGATCGCGGTGATGATGATGATGATGATGGCCACGGCGGTGTTCCGGCGCCACCGGAGGAGAGGGGGAGAGGGGCCCCCTTCTTCCTCTTCTTACTTGACCTCCTCCCTAGATGGGAGAAGGGTTTCCCCTCTGGTCCTTGGCCTCCATGGCATGGGAGGGGCGAGAGCCCCTCCGAGATTGGATCTATCTCTCTGTTTCTCTCTGGTTCTGCGTTCTATTCTGGCTCTGTTTCACCGTTTCGTATATATATGGAGATCCGTAACTCCGATTGGCCTGAAACCTTCAACGTGATTTTTTCCGAATATTAGCTTTCTTGCGGCAAAAGAAGAGCGTCAACCGCCTTACGGTGGGCTCACGAGGGTAGGGGCGCGCCCTAAGGAGAGGGGCCCTGCCTCGTGACCACCTCGGGCACTGGTTCGCGTTGATTTTTCTTCCAAATTTTCCATATTTTCCAAAAATAAGCTTCGTACGTTTTTATACCGTTTGGACTCCGTTTGATATGGATATTCTGCGAAACCAAAAACATGCAACAGACAGGAACTGGCACTGGGCACTGGATCAATATGTTAGTCCCAAAAATAATATAAAAAGTTGCCAAAAAGTATATGAAATTGGAATAGTATTGGCATGGAACAATCAAAAATTATAGATATGACGGAGACGTATCAGTCTTCCTCTTCTAGCGCCAGGGACCGATTAAGGCGGTCAATCCGGTGGCAGGCATCGTTTTCTCCGATTCCTTCTCGGCGGCCAAGGCGATCGCCGAGTGATGGGTGGTCAACAGGCGGCGGGGAGATGCGCCTCCCCCTACAGGGAGGAGGTGGCGGGCAGTCGTCTCGCCGTCGCACTGCCCTTGGGCGGCCGTCTTGGTCATGCTCGATGGTGATGTGAGTCCGGGTGCGGCTGGCAGCCGGCTCCTTGTCTCTTATATCATGGACGCCACCAGTCGGCGTCCGGGATGTCGTGCCTTGGTCTCGGCAAGGTGGTGGGTCGTCTCGCCGGTTGGGCGCTTCAGTGCGGCACCCGGCATCTTGCTGCTTAGCAGCCGCGTCAAGGAGCTGCTGAACTTGCTCCGTCATGTGGCGACGCTCGTCGCCCTCGAGCTTGTCTAGCTCGTCTGCTGCCGCCTGGGCAGCTCGTATGTTCTCTACAGGCGTGGCATAGACGGGACGGTCTGTCCCGAACATGCTAGCGATGGCCGCGCCATGCTGCCTGATCAAGCCAACGCGGCTAGGCCCACCAGGAGCCGGAGTGCCGCCTACAACACGGTCCATCTCCCGCTGGTAGGCCTCCGAAAGGCGTCTCATGCTGGCCAGACGGCTGGCTCTCTCGACGAGCTGGACGCGGCGCGCTTCCAGCATCTCAGCGTCGGCATCTTCCGGGATTGGCGCAGCCAAGTCTTGCATTGCCATCTGCAACGGGTCCTTACCGCCCCCGCTAGAGTGCTCGTCGTGGCTGATCACGAGCACCTCCATGACGGTGCTGCCACCGCTGTCCGCGCAAGGAAGCGGCTCATCATAGACCACCAAATTGGAGGGGGACGTGTCGAGCGAAGCCGTGTCGGAGTCGACCAACATCGGGTCAGTGGAGCCAACCGACTCCAAGTCAGCAGCAGGCTCGCTGGCGACATGGAGCTGATCGAGGAGGCCCACAAGGCGGCCTTCGGGGCCATTGGTGCCCGCGTCGGACGCGGGCTCATCGGAGAGGCGAATCTCGCCAACAAGATCGGTGAGGCAGCTTGCTGTGCAGGCGATCTCCGCACCGTGCAGTGCCTCGGCACAGACGCCGTCCGGCGTGCCGGGCTAGCTGTGCTCGCTAGGAAGGAACAGGGTTCCTGTCCAGAACAGGTCTCCGGGAGACGGTGCACCTCGCCCCACGGTGGGCGCCAAATGTCGGGGGTTGGGTGCGACATATGCCAAAGGATGGCTTATCATGGTGGGAGCGAGTAGAACGTCACCGGTGCCTGGAAGCGGGATGAGGCATAGACACAAACGCCGGCGTACTTTACCCAGGTCCGAGGCTCTCCTAGGAGATAACACCCTTAGTCCTGCTCTGCGGGGTCTCCGCATGATCACTAATGTGTAATGATACAATGGTGCTCCTCTAGCTGTTTGCTAGAGGTGGAAGAAGGCGGGCTCGCTCTCTCCTCCTCTAGGTACGAGTCTAGTCCTGACAGGGCTGAAACCTTTGCATGGGTGCCCTGGGGGGTTATATAAGCCTACCCCCAGGGGTATAATGGTAATCTGGCCGGGCGTAGGGCCCGGTTGTCATTCTCTCTAGTCGCCGGCCTCTTTGCTGACAGTTGGGGCCCGCCGCCTGGTGGGCCCCGCTGTCTAGTCTGGTACGGAGCCGACAAGCCGCTCCCGCCGCTTGCGGGTCTTGCCGGCTGCTGATCACTGTAGCCATAACGCTAATGACGCGGGCTTGGTCGGGGAAGCGTGGCTACAGTTCCGCCGCCTGGTGGGCAATCACTGTTGCCACTCCATGTCTCATCTGGTTGATGGCGTATGGGGCCCGAGGGAGGGATTGGCCTCTTGCTGGTAGCTGGCTACTCCGAGGTCCGGCTGCCCCAGCCTCCTCCGTCTTCAGGGCTTTGGCTGCCAAGTAGGGCCCACCGTCTGCAAGCCGTACCTGACAGGCCTTCGTGGGAACAGGACTTCGCCTGTCAGGTGTGACGTATGGGGGGAGAGGCAACAGTGTTGTGTCATACGAAGATCTCCGCCTGTACGGGGCACTGTGGCCACGCCCGTCGCTGGATTCAAGGGGAAGGCCTGCAGTGTAGCCGTACCCCGTCTTGTTTCTTTGATGAGGGCGTAGACTTTGAGGGTGCGACGGGCCGACTGCTAAGAGCCGGCCTCTCTGGAGGCCGCTCTCTAGGAGTGGGCCCATCGGGATGCCGCCCTCCGAAATTCGGCAACCTTCGACCAGTCGGTCGCTTGGCCAACCGGCCGCCAGAAGGCGGAGTCTTTATCTTGACGTCTTTGAGGGGCACAACCGGCCCCTTGTCTTGAAAGGCTCGGAGGCTCGGCTTAGGCTACCCGTGGCCCATTACTCCGACAGTTCTCCTAATGGTTCCATAACCTTGGTTTCATATCTGAGTGAAATACCTACCGCCGCTGTGCTGCATCATCCCTTCCTCTTTGGGTAAATACCGACATAGCTTCAAGCGACATCAAAAGGAATTTCTGGCGCCGTTGTTGGGGAGGATCTTCAACATATACTAGGTTCCTAATCACAAATCTCATCTCCTAGCAATTTACATTATTCCCATTTGCCTCTCGTTTTCCTCTCCCCCACTTCACAAAAAAATTCCATTTTATTCGCCCCTTCTTTTCCGCTCAACGTTTTCTTGCCGGATTAGTTTTTGAGTGCAATCTTGTTGTGTAGTCATCATGACTCAAGAGAACACCAAGTTGTGTGATTTCTAAAATACCAACAACAATGATTTTATCAGCACTCCGCTTGCTCCTCCCACCACTAGAGCGGAGTCTTGTGATATTAATACTGCTTTGTTGAATCTTGTTATGAACAATCAATTTTCAGGTAATACTAATGAGGATGCCGCGTCCCATCTTAATTCCTTCATGGAATTATGTGATATGCAATAGAAAAATGATGTGAACAATGATGTTGTGAAGATGAAATTATTTTTTTTTCCTTGCGTGATTCTGCAAAAAATTGGTTCTCTTCTTCGGGTCGCAATAGTATCGATTATTGGTATAAGTGCAAAGATGCTTTTATCACTAAGTATTTTCTACCCACAAAAATTAATTCCCTTAGAACCCAGATCATGATTTTCAAGCAACTTGAACATGAGCATATTGCACAATCTTGTGAAAGGATGAAAATGATGCTAAGGAATTACCCAATTCATGGGTTAAATCTTTGGATGACCATACAAAAAATTTATGCGGGATTGAATTTTGTTTCTTGTAATCTTTTAGATTCCTCCGCGGGTGGTACTTTTATGGAAATTACTTTGGGTGAAGCCGCCGAATTGCTTGATAATATCATGGAAATTTATTCACAATGGCATACCGAAAGAGCTCCTGCTAGTAAAAATGTTAATTAGGTCGAAGAAATTTCTTCTTTGAGTGAAAAAGTTGATGCTCTTATGAAATTGGTTGCTAGTAAAAGTGCTACTATTAATTTTAATGATATGCCTTTGCCTACTTTGATTGAGAAAACTAGTGATGCCATAGAATTGAATTTTATCTCTCAAAATAATTTTAACAACAATGCTTATAGAGGTAATTTTAATCCTAGGCCTTTTCCTAGTAATTCCTCTAATAATTATGGTAATTCATATGGAAATCCTTCTTATTATAATAATAGGAACACCTCTCCTCTTGAGAATAATATTAAAGAATGTATCAACACGCAAAAAGTTTTCAACACTACCATAGAAGAAAAGTTTAATAAGATTGATGATTTGTCTGGAAGTGTTGATAGAATTTATCATGATGTGGAAAGTCTCAATATGAAATTTTTTGTGCCTATGGTAGAAGAATAAATTAAATCTCTTTATGTTTCCATGTATGAAAGTAAGAAAAGAACCGCTATGCTTAGAGCTAAAAGAGAATTTGTAGAAAAAGCGTTTTCTACTGATTACTTTCGCAAAAGTGATGAAGATCTTAAAATGATTGGTGTTTCTTCTATTGATTCCTTGTTTAGTAAAGTTAAGATTGATGAAAAAGGGACTGGAGATGAGTCAAGTTTAGTTAGAAGGCGTCCGGATGATTCGGAGGGTGAAAATTCTTGTTGAGAAAATTGATAAAAGTGGGTTTGAAGAGGTCAAAACTTTAGCTAGTGATGTGCCCACTTTTTGGATTACAAAGACTTTAATTATGATAGTTGCTCTTTCATTGATTGTATTTCTTTGTTGCAACCCATGATAAATTCACCCCATGCTTATGAACAAAATAAAGCTTTTACTAAACATATTGTTGATGCTATGATGAAAGCTTTAGAAGAAAAGTTGGAATTGGAAGTTTCAATTCCTAGAAAATTGCATGATGAATGGGAACCTACTATGAAAGTCAAGATTAAAAATTATGAGTGTTTTTCTTTCTGTGACTTTGGTTCTAGTGTTTCTACAATTCTGAAATCTTTATTTGATGTGCTTGGTCTTACCGATATTGAATCATGTTCTTTAAATTTGCACTTGGTGGATTCTACTATTAGAAAGCCTATGGGAAGAATTAATGATGTTCTTATTCTTGCAAATAGGAATTATGTGCCCATAGATTTTATTGTTCTTGATATTGATTGCAATCTGTCTTGTCTAATTATTATTGGTAGACCGTTTTTATGCACTATCAGTGCCGTGATTGATATGAAAGAAGGCAATATCAAGTACCAATTTCCTTTGAGGAAGGGTATGGAACACTTCCCTTGAACAAGAATTAGGCCACCATATGAATCGATCATGAGGGCATCCTATGGATCTCGAAACAAAGATGACAAAACTTAGGTTCTTGTTTTATGCCTAGCTAAGGGCGTAAAACTATAGCGCTTGTTGGGAGGCACCAAATGAATAAAATTTATTTTTGCTTTTTTGCTTCCTATTCTTGAGTGTTTACACAATTATGCTACTGTTATGATTGTGTTTTTTATATTTTAATTACTGTTTGTGCCAAGTAAAGCCTTTAGGATCTTCTTGGATGATAGTTGTTTGATCTTGCTGAAAAAACAGAAACTTTTGCACTCGCAAAAATAATTCTAATTTTTAACCAGAGAGCGATAAAATACCTATTATTTTTGCAGTACATCAATATAGAAATTGCTCAGGTCATCCTAATTTTTCAGAGTTTTTGGAGTTATAGAAGTATTCGAAATACCCATATTGCTACAGACTGTTCTGTTTTGACTGATTCTGTTTTCTTTGCGTTGTGTGCTTCTTTTGATGACTCTATGTTTTTCTTTGATGAGTTTTTGCCATAGAAAATTTGCAATACAGTAGATACAATGCAAGAACAAAATATGAATTGGTTTACTACATCACTTATAGTATTGATTCGTTTTCTTACACTAACGGATCTCACGAAAGCTTTTCTTGAGTTTTGTGTGATTGAAGTTTTCAAGTTTTAGGTTATCTTACGATGGATGAAGGAATAAGGAGTAAGAAGATCCTAAGCTTGGGTATGCCCCGCCATCCCATGCTATTATCCAAAGGAGAGCAAGCAACTAAGCTCGGGGATGCCTCGAGTGGCATCCCCTCTTTCTTCTAACGACCATCGGTATTTTACTCGAAGATATATTTTTATTCGTCACATACTATGTGTTTTGCTTGGAGCGTCGTGTATGATATGAGTCATTTCTTGTTTTACTTTGTGTTTTTAGTCTTGATTCCTTGCTGGACACACCTGTTTGAGAGAGCCAAAATTATGTCATGACTTGTTAGAATTGCTCTCTATGCTTCACTTAAATTTTTATGAGCTATGGAATTGCTCTATAGCTTCACTTATTTCTTTTTTAGCACGGTGTGCTTTAGTATTTTTGAAGATATGCTCTCTTGCTTCACTTAGATTTATTTGAGAGTTAGTAAATTTTGTAAGAAATTCTCTCTTGCTTCACTTAAATTAATTTGAGAGAAAGAAATTTTATGGTCATGATCTTCACTTATATTTGTTTGAGCTTATGAAAAGCAACATATGAAAATTAGTTCCCAAGTGATAGATATCCAAGAAGGATATAATAAAAACTTTCATGAAGATCATTGGACAAAATAAACTTGATTCTCAGTAATT
Organism: Triticum aestivum; assembly: GCF_018294505.1. Classification (NCBI taxonomy): domain Eukaryota; kingdom Viridiplantae; phylum Streptophyta; class Magnoliopsida; order Poales; family Poaceae; genus Triticum; species Triticum aestivum. The sequence goes on along the minus strand of NC_057797.1, from coordinate 289,099,733 downwards.
ATGCTTTAGTAAGAATATTGGTGTTAAGGTTTGTGGTTCCCTATGCAAGCACGAAAGTCAATAATTATGAAATGAAATTATATCCTACTTGTGGTGCATTATTCGGTGTTAATTATGCTTAATGCCTGCTTATGAGATTATTCATTTCTTGGTTGGTCGCTTCTCATTCTTTTGCTAGCTTTCATTTTGCACTAAGTATGATCACTTGTGCATCCAAAAACCTTTAAACTAGTTTTGCCACATGAGTCCACTATATCTACCAACATGCGGTATTCTTTTGCCGTGCTAAGCAAATTTGTATGTGCCATCTCTAATTTTCAAAATAAACTTCTCTTTTCTGTGTTTGTTTCGCTCACGGAGCGGCGAGGGGTGGCTAATATTTTCCATGCTAGATGTGCTATTCTCATGATGAGTGTTTATTCGCTTGTCATTGCACGAGAGTACGGCAAAGGTATTAGGGATGCCCAGTACCAAAATGAAAAATGAATTTACTTTATGTTGTCAAATAATAAATTCCCTGGAAAGTGTTAGTACGGAAGGCACCTGTGGATACGGTTAGCCATGCAAAGTGAAAGTATGGTGGAAAAAGGAAAACAAGCTTTATTTTCTGTTTGGGAACCTCCTATGATATATCTAGCATGGAAAGCTTCATTTTCCCAAAAAAAATTATCTCTTAATTTTTTTTCTTTGAGCTCTGACACCTCTACAAATCCCTACTTCCCTCTGTGAACAGCCTTTCATTTAGTTTATGCAATTTTTATTTTTGAATTTGAGTCTCCATCTTCTCTTATAAAAGCACCAACTAGGGGCACTATGTTCGTACTTGAGCATTGGGTGTAGTTAATATGCGAGTGTGTTTCATGACTGGATCAATGATTAAGCATCATGGGATAGGGATAGCTTTCTTTAGCATTGATATTTTGAAAGATATGGTTGCTTGTTGATATGCTTGAGTATTTAAGTTATATGTCAAAACTAGACTATTGCTTTGAACAATATAAAACTCCAAATGTACATGCTATAAAGAAAAGAAATATGATATGACATGATAGCAAGCATTCCACATCAAAAATTCTGTTTTTATCACTTACCTACTCTAGGACAAGTAGGAGTTAAGCTTGGGGATGCTAATACGTCTCCAACGTATCTATAATTTTTTTTGTTCCATGATGTTCTATTATCAATCTTGGATGTTTTATAATCATTTTATATCATTTTTTGGTACTAACCTATTGTCATAGTGCCAAGTGCCAGTTGTTGTTTTTTGCATGTTTTTTACGTTGCAGAAAATCAATACCAAATGGAGTCCAAATGCAACGAATCTTTATGAAGATTTCTTATGGACAAGAAGACACCTAATGGGCCAAGGCTGCACCTGGGGTGCTCCGAGGAGAGCACAACCCATCAGGGCGAGCCAGGAGGCCCAGGCGCGCCCTGGTGGGTTGTGCCCACCTCGGGTGTCCCCCGGACCGCCTCTTTTCTCTATAAACACCCAATATTCTAGAAACCCTAGGGGAGTCGACGAAAATCAATTCCAGCCGCCGTAGAGTCCAGAACTGTCACATCCCTAGTTCTAGTATGCACTAGGCTAGCCCTTCTTGTGTACATCATGTTCAAATTTCTCAGAAACTTGAAATGGGGATGTTGAAACCCTAGCACTAAATGAATTCAACTATGTTCAAATAAACAATATTTCCAATGAACCCAAAATGCCCTTTGAAAATGTTCATGATTTTTGATAAAGGTGAAAACCTCTACCAAAAATGATGCCAGTATTTTTAGGCCATTCTGGATTTTTGAATAACCCATATTGTATTTGAATTAGGGCATTTAAATACTATTAATAATTTTAAATGCTCCAACAATTCTGAAAATAGTTAAGGGCCTATGTAATAATTCATTTACTATGTAATATATTAGGGAACCACCTATTACCCTAGCCATGTGTTGTATCCCCAGTGTGATAATTCTGGCCATTATTCTCAAAAGCATCCCGTGATGCCATTTAGTTAGTAGGCATTCTATTTCTGGGTTTTCGAGCCCAAGATTCACTCTACTTACCTCTTGTTCATAGTGTTGCTCGTACCTTTAGGGTATTAGTAACCTTTGCGATAGTCCTTGAGGTTCGTGGTATTTCCTTCTTCCAAATACCATGAACTACTTATGGCAGAAGTTCCTCATTGAACCGAACGATCACAACCAGAGTGCTCTTGATGAGTTCTCAATTCTATATTGTGAATCTGCTAGTTCAACCTTTCTGCATGGGTTATCCGGAAGAAATGTTGAGCTTTGCTCGACATACTAAGCTACGCATCCACAACTCAGAAAGATATATGTCCCTTTGAGTTATCCCCTCTTAGCTGTTAACTGACCTTCGTCTGCCAATTGTTGGTCAAGGTAGTTGTCCATTCATGTTATCGATGCCTATTACTCATGTGGTCCGTCAAGCCATTCTATTTTAGAATGATTAGGAGAAACAAACTCCAGTACCTCATCCATATCCAGGATTGGGTCAAAGTAGTTGTGTTCCGCAGATTAAGAATGCCAGTCTAGCTTCTAGTTTGTTCCATCCTGGAGTATTACCCCCTTATGTCAGGAATATTATAGGAATTGCACAACCTTTTATGGATTCTTGCCGTAGTGATACTTCTCGCCATCATTATTCATTCCTCGGTTCTGTGATGTTGTAACTGGAATGCCGACAAGTGAATTGTGGTGTGTGAAATCAATACTCCGAGCAACTCGTTGCTTTGTAGTAAATGGATAATACTCTCATTCTTAGCGTGCTGGTTGTTGAATCATCATCCTAAGATTGATCGTGCTACCTAGTCCATATTTCAGGTGCACTCTTCGATCAATGAGTTATGATTGTGTCAATCCCTCGCTCTTTTGATCATATCGTCTTGCCTTGAAAAACAAGATTGTTCTTGAGCTTAGTAACATATCGGTGGTTCGTGATTTTCCAGATATCTTCACAGAAGTATCACCAGGTTGTTCCCTGGCCGTTATGTTGAGCTCATGATCAAGTTGGTTTTCCTCTAAACCATCCCTTCTCCAAGATTCTATGTTGGATACCCTGAACTAGGTGGTTGAGATAAACAACAACTTGGAGAGATGGAAGATAAAAGTTTGTCCGACTTAGTTCGTCTCTAAGGGATATCTTCTGTGTGAGTGTGTTGAAGAAAGATGATATCTTCATCGATTGATCCTTGTGATTAGTTGTTAGATCTATCGTCTTGCCCAAACCTTGATTTGAGCATGGGTTGTCGTCAAATCAAATCAGAACCAACGATATTCGTAATGTTGTCTTACTCGTGGTTGTTTCCTCGAGCATACACCATCACATCCTTTGGTTTGGCCCATGCTATCACCTTGTTTACTTAGTCGTGGAATTCCATTTTATGTAAATCTCGATAAATTGTTGTTGATCCCTCGACAACATCCTTATTTTCTCCATGATTTTGTTGGACATCAAGCTAGTGTTGGAAACTTGTGTAAGCATTTTCTTCGTGTCCCTCTCATGAAGCATATGTTTGGATGAAAGTAGTGACTTCCTCTAAGTTCACGTGCATTTGATGCAAGTTGCCATCATGAATTAGAGAAAGTTTATTTTGCTTCCTCTGGAACCATCCCAAGTCAATCATGCATACGTGCGAAGTATTCTATGGATTGGAGACTTGCAACTTTCATTCCATATGTATCCCCAGCCCACCAAGCCACTAACTGATTTGTTCAAGGAGAAGAAATTCCTTCATAAGAGCTAATCATTTGACTTATGCAAGGAATTCTTATCCGCGATGATGGTTCCCCACCTGAACTCGATAGTGTTTCGTTGTAAGACTACTACGTGGTCATGCTTGTCTGGGACAGCGTGTTCACATGTTTGTAGCAGAACCGGCTCGTGTTTTGGAGCTTACCACCGTAGTCCATTTCCCGAGAATCCTACAACGTCATCTCGTCGACTTGTGTTGCAAACTTTCATTTTTCTCTCTAGACTTGATAAGTCTGGAATATCCTGGCACCAACCAGATCTGAATCTCAGGTAGATATGATGGTTGGAACTTTTTCCAGGATCTATGATGTAGGTCCCGTCAAGGTTGATGTTCTGGCCGACATACCCAGCCGAAAGATCTACCATTGTAGTATATTTGACCATCTTTCCATGAGGATTTCGTGCGAGTTATTCTAGAAGTTGTTCCTTAGGGATCCTTATGCTCTCAGTTTCCTCGATGATTCTATAACCATTCAAACGTTGGAAACACTCTTGATTGTTCGGTTTTCCCCCAGTTACCACGATCATTCCCAGCATTTGCATTTTATTCCTAGCTTGCACCTCAGTAATTGTTGTGCAGGATCATATTCAAAAGTGGGCTTACCATGGGTCCCATCCATCTCCGATGATAAGCAAAATCATCCATTATGTTGACTTCAACAAGGTAGTCCACATCGTCCACCCTAGCCCGAGTATGTCATTCTTTCGAACTCCTTCAAACAATCCATTAAGAATTGCCTCAGGCTGGTATGAAGAGTTTCAATGATCTATGGATCAAAAGTAATTATTTTTTCCACTTAAGGGAATAATTCTACGAGTCACCTCCCCTAAGGTGCCCATTATGGAATCATGTCAATTATTTAATCGCTATATTGAGATCATGCACCACCCTGTTCGGTGTGGGATTTTTGCCTACCTAGTAGAACCTTGTCATCTACCTTTTCATCACTCCTAATCTGTGTTTCATGTCTCAGCTCAAGAGATGGTCTAATGTCTCACTCCATGAGTTGATCTTGAGTGCTCGTTCTTCGAGGAAATCGTTTCCTGTAGAGTTTCCTTCTCTCATTATCGTGTTGGATGAAGATCTCGAAAGCAAAGACGTCAAAGACGTCAAGGTCAATAGGAAGCAATGAATCAACATCCTCGAGAAGGACATCCGGATCGTCAAGATTGTGTTAGCTTGTGTCGCTCTGTCTTCTTACCTCACGACTTGAATCTTGGGACGAGATTCTTGTTTACTAGGGGTGAGTTGTCACATCCCTAGTTCTATTATGCATTAGGCTAGCCCTTCTTGTGTGCATCATGTTTAAGTTTCTCAGAAACTTGAAATGGGGATGTTGAAACCCTAGCACTAAATGAATTCAACTAGGTTCAAATAAACAATATTTTCAATGAACCCAAAATGCCCTTTGAAAATGTTCATGATTTTTGATAAAGGTGAAAACCTCTACCAAAAATGATGCCAGTATTTTTAGGCCATTCTGGATTTTTGAATAACCCATATTGTATTTGAATTGGGGAATTTAAATACTATTAATATTTTTAAATGCTCCAACAATTGTGAAAATAGTTAAGGGCCTATGTAATAATTCATTTAATGCCCACAATTATTTCTTCAGGATTTATTAAAATGATTTGGACTATAAACTAAATCAAAACAAGATAACAAAAATAGAAAAGCAGAACAAATTATTATTAGAGAGAGAGAGAGAGAGGGAACTGACCTGGCGCCCACTGGTCCGGCCCAGCACGGCCCGGTCCATCTGGCCGTGCTAGTCGTCCCCTTCCTTGGGACAGAAGGACGCCGGGCGTGTGCCCCTTGCGCACGGCCACGCGCCTCGGCCATCTCCTGCTTCCCGCTGCCTACCCGGCGTCGCTCTAGACGCCCTCGACGTCGACACGCACCCCCCGACCCCTCTCACTCTTCCCCGAGGCCCTCTTGCCCTCTGCTCCCTCTCTCTCGCCCGAACCCGAGCGCCACCGTCGCCGCCGCTCATTGCTGCTGAACCCACCGCCGATGCCTTGCCTCCCCGATCAGTCCAGCACCTCTGCCAGCTCGCACCACGCCTCTCCATCGAAGAAAGCTAACGCGGAGGCCCTGTGGAGCTGCCATCGTCGCCATCTTCCTCGTATCCGTCCGGTGATCGCCGTCATCGATTCACCACATGCAGGATGTCCCTGAGCCCGCTGAGCTTGTCTACGTGGCCGCTGTGAGCTCGCCGTCTTTTCCCCCTCGTTATCTTCGTCGTTTGCAACCTCCAGTGTCCGTAACCGCCGTGGCCGAGCTTCCCCTACCGCCGGCCATGTCGCCGTCATCATTGCAGCCACTATAGCTCGAGCCTGAGCGCGTCACCGTGCTCAGCATGTCTGTAGGAGCATGGAGCACCCCACCGCTCGACCCTCCATGCACCACAACGCCGATTCCGAGCTTGACCGAACCACGGTCGCCGCAAACCTCGTCGCCGGCGTTGATTCCGGCGATGCCTGCGCCCAACTCCGCCTCCTCTTGATGTGGGCGAGCAAGGGCTATGCCCTGGTGCCCTCAGCGCGCTAACCCGACGCCTCTAGCGCAAATCCGGCGTGCCCGCCCGTGTTCTGTGGTCGCCGCTGGCTGAACTCCGGTGAGGTTGACGTGGGCCCATCATTAGCAGCTAATGACATCGCTAATTAACCCTAGAGCCACTTACAGATGGGCCCCACTTCCTAATTAACCATGGTTTAGTTTTGTTTAGACTAAACTAACCCCCCAGGGCCTATAGGTCAGTTTGACCTAGCCACGTCATGTGTTGACCGACCCCACACGTCAGCATTGACTTGCTGACGTGGCTGTTGACCTGACCCCACCCGTCGGTGACCCAGACAACACTGTGTGACTGACTAGTGGACCCCACTGGTCAGGTTTGCCCTGGTGAGCCGCAGTTGACTTGCTGACGTCACAGTGACGCAATGCTGATGCAGTTAATAATTTTCTGGATTAAAAATAATCCAGGAAATTCTAGAAATTGTTTAAACTTCTAAAAATCATAGAAAATCAACCGTAACTTCAAATGAAATAATTTATATATGAAAAATGACCAGAAAAATTCAAGGAACACATATGTACCATTTCCATGCATGTTTGAACAATGTTTGTCCTCTATTTGGGACAAAACAAATAAAGGGCATTTAAATAATCATATATGGAGTTGGAATTTGAATCATGTATCCAAACCAACTTCATTTAAATCATAGCTAGGTGCATTAGCTCAAATCACAGCATATCGCCATGTCATGATCATGCATCATATTATGGTATTGCATTGATTGTGTTCTTTCTCAGTTGCCAGTGTTTGTCCCCTCTCGGTAGACGTGTACCAACGACGAGAACGATGACACCGATGAAGTGTGTTCCTCTTCAGGAGTGTCAGGCAAGCAAAAACCCCTTGTTCATTCCGATACAATCCCACTCTCTCGCTCCTGCTCTCTATTACAGCATTAGGACAACAACGATTCAACTATTACATGTTGTGGTAGTTGAACCCCTTTCCTCTGCATGACCTGTCATTGCCATAGTAAATAGATGAAACCCACTAGCATGAGTAGGAATTGTTTGAGCCCTGATGTGCCTACTCATTCATGCTTGTTGTCATGCCTGCTACTGCTTAGAGTTGAGTCAGGTCTGATTCATCGGGAATGAATTGGAATGTGGTGAACATGTCCTACCGTCGACAGCTAAGTGTGTGAACACGATTTGGTAAAGGTAGCGGTGAGAGGCCATGTAGGAGTACATGGTGGGTTGTCTCATTGTAGTCATTCTAAGGAACTGGGTTATGTGTTTGTGATCCATGAAAAGTTACTACCACACATTGGGTTCCGGTAACTCGGCCCCTCTCGGCTCATTAATCAAATCGATCTCTGTCCAGGAGTTGCAACTAGTTTCTGGTGTTTGTAGGTAGTGTTAGTAGTCTACCAAGTGGCACCCAGTACAGGTGGGCTTGGGACAGACTAGGCACAGTGGCATGGTGTACCAAGTGGCACCCGGATGGTGGTCTTGGGAACCCTGCACACATCGTTTGGGGCCGTGAGCGACACCCCGGCCGGATCTCCTTGCGGATGGAACCTGAATAGGCGATAAACCTGGATGTGGGACTTGTGTGGTTATTCAGGTCGTGGTCGACTCCCTCGCCAGGCTTCCTCTTGAAGGTTGCCGAGGTACACAACGTGTACATGGTGGTAAGTGGTGAGAGCGTGTGTGAAGAAGTACACCCCTACAGGGTTATCTTTATCTATTCGTATAGCCGGATTCCTTGGATATGGAAACTTGGACCCCTTGCATCGTTCATAGACAAGTGAAAGTGGATACTCTAAAATGCGCAAGATAAGCGTGAGTGCTATGGATGGCGTTCTCGTAGGGAGGCAGGAGCGGATCCATAGTGGTGTATCGATATAGTAAATATGTGGACTCGTGTGCGCCACCTCAAAGAGTTATTTGCGGTAGTAGTTTAGGTTAGCCACTGAGTCAAAGCTGGCTTGCTGCAGTTAAACTCCACCACCCCCTTTGTTGCTACCAATGCTTATGTAGTCAGTTCTGATGTAAGTCTTGTTGGGTACATTTGTACTCACGTTTGCTTAATTTATGTTTTGCAGAGAGACTTCAGTCTTGCTAGTAGTTCCACATGGACTTCGATGTTTAGCTTGATACCTCAGCTACGATCTTGTGCCCTCGGCAGGATCTGGTAGATAGTCAGACTTCTCAGCCTTTTCATTTGTAGAAGTCTGTACTCAGACATGTTAAGCTTCCGCATGTGCTTTGACATGTATGCTCTGAATTTGGGTCATGAGACCCATGTTTGTATTATCTGGCTCTTCGGAGCCTAATGAATAAATACTTTGAGTCGTAGAGTTTTGTTGTGATGCCATGTTGTATTTACACATATCGAGCATATTGTGTGTGTGATTGAAATGCTTGGTATGTGTGGGATCCGACAACCTAGTTGTTTATCCTTGGTAGCCTCTCTTATGGGGAAATGTAGCCTTGTGCTTCCATGAGCCATAGTAGTCCGCTACATCCCGGTTCATCAGAGTCCTGCTAGCCCAACACTATTGCTCCGTAACACTTAGACTGACCAGCATGTGATTCACATTGTTCCTGTGTCTGTCCCTTCGGGGAAATGTCACGCGGTGACATCCGGAGTCCTACTAGCCTGCTACAGCCCGGGTTCCCGGAGTCCTGTTAGCCGAGTTACTACAGCCCGGATTCACACGCTGCTGACCGACATCCTCGATGTTGATTCATGTATGCCTGTCCCCGTAAGTTAGTGCCACTTTGGGTTCACGACTAGTCATGTCGGCCCGGGTTCTCTGTCATATGGATGCTAGCGACACTATCATATACGTGAGCCAAAAGGCGCAAATGATCCCGGGCCATGTTAAGGCGACACTCGTGGGGATACCATGCCTGAGGACGCAAAGTGATATGTGGTGTTACAGGCTAGGTCGGTGTGACTTGGAATCGGGGTCCTGACAAGAACCACCAGATCCAATCTAGACACCATCAGGGAGGGGTTCACCACTTCCATTGGTGCCTCTCCGATGATGCGTGAGTAGTTCTTTGTGGACCTTTGGGTTGGTAGTTAGTAGCTAGATGGCTTCCTCTCTCTCATTTGATTCTAACTACAATGGTCTCTTGGAGATCCATATAATGTATCTCTTTTTTGCAGTGTGTTTGTTGGCATCGGATGAACTTTGAGTTTATGATCAGATCTATCTTTTTATATCTATGAAAGTTGTTTTAGTTTCTTTGATCTCTTATATGCATGATTTCTTATAGCCTCATATTTCTTCTCTGATATTTGAGTTTTGTTTGGCCAACATGATCTATTTATCTTGCCATGGGAAGAGGTGCTTTGTAGTGGGTTCGATATTACAGTGCTTGATGCCAGTGACAGGAGGGGAACCATGTATGTATCGTTGCTACTAAGGATAAAACAATGGGGTATATCACTACATAGATAGATCTTGTCTACATCATGTCATCGTTCTTATTGCATTACTCAGTTTCTCCATGAACTTAATACACTAGATGCATGCTGGATAGTGGTCGATGTGTGGACTAATAGTAGTAGATGCAGGCAGGAGTCGGTCTACTAATCTTGGACGTGATGCCTATGTAAAGATCATTGCCTAGATATCGTCATGAGTATTTGAAGCTCTATCAATTTCCCAACAATAATTTGTTTACCCACCATTTGCTATTTTTCTCGAGAGAAGCCACTAGTGAAACCTACGGCCCCCGGGTCTCTTTCTCATATTATTTGCCTTCGCGATCTATTTTATTTACCTTTTATTTTCAGATATACTAAACCAAACATAAAAAAATATGTTGCTACAATTTATTTTATTTGGCGTTCGATCTATCAATATTTACAATTTTATCTCACATATGTTTGCCAATTTGTGGCACCGTTACCCGAAAGGGATTGACAACCCCTTTTACACGTCGGGTTGCGAGTAGTTGTTATTTGTTTGCAGGTGTTGTTTACGTTGTGTTGCTTGGTTCTCCTACTGGTTCAATAACCATGGTTTCATATCTGAGGGAAATACCTACCACCATTGTGCTGCATCATCCCTTCTCTTTGGGGAAATGCTGATGTAGCTTCAAGCGACATCACGCCTCGTCTTTCTGCTCTTCTCCTCCCTCCCCGACAACATCATCACCAGTCTCTTTGGGTGATAGCCGGGGAGGGATGTTCCCTTGGTGCCTTCGCCTCCCTCCAACGGTCTTCCAGCTAAGATTTGGTGGATGACTCCACCGGTGCTCAAGCCGGGCCTTCTTGCTAGTCCCAGATGTGGTGACCAGGGCACCGCTGCACTGCTCTCCGTGCCCCTCCTTCGTAGCCTTGCCACTCTTGATCTTGTCTGGCCTTGCCCGGTAGGCCGTGGCGGGACTGGGATGGGATCCTGCTTGGGTGCCTCCTCAGTTCCCTCCTCTTCCCACCGCAATACCTGGCGGAGGGAAAACCAAAGGAGGAGATTACGGGCCGCTTATCTTTTTCAATCTTAAATCTATAGGCACTTGCCAAATTTTAGTTCAAATAATGTAATCTCTTGAGTCCATGTTTGTGTCCTATAAGGTTTGTACTTGTTTGATCTGCATATTAATGAAAAAATGAACCTTGCCAGGGACTCATGCATGTATATATCCATGCATAGGTGGAATGCCTCTATATTTTTCAATAAACGAGTTTCCCCGGGCAGGCTATCATGTCGGTGCCCTCTATTTTGTTACCGGGGGACTGAGCCTACCGAGTACAAATTGTGTAGAGGGACGAGCCCCCCGCCAATTTTTTTTCGGGAAAGGGCCGAGGATATCGAGCCCTCGGACCGAAAACGGCCATGACAAAGGGATTCTATGGAGAGCTTGTTTAGGCAGATGGATGTTCTTAGAATGGAACTGGCAGGCTTCACACTTGGTGACTAGCTCGACCGCATCTTGGAGGGTCGTGTGCCAATACAACCCTTGTCGTAATGCTTTCCCAACTAATGCCTTTGATCCAATGTGGGAGACGCACATGCCTTTGTGCATTTCTGCCAGCAGTTCCTTTCCTTCTTCCCGGTAGATGCACTTCAATTTCACACCGTTGGGCCTTCTTCTGTATAGAGTGTCATCGACAAACTGATACATACTAGACCTCCGGGCTACTCTTTTAGCTTCCTCTTGCTCATCGGGAAGTTCTCCGGTTTGGAGAAAATGAACTATATGCCTTGCCCAAGTTGGAGCCTAGGGCTCGGGAACAAGGACTAGCAACACCTCCTCTTCTCCTGTTTGGCCTGGCAGGAGAGCGCAGCCCGGTAGTTGATGGGGAGTTGTTTCTCGCAGGGTCCCTACCAGGAGCCCCGGGAGGCTCTACCGGGAGAGACTTACCGGAGTCCAACTTCGTCCTCTTTCTGGCCATTGTTGCCGGGGATACGGAGGGCTGAGTAAGATGGAGAACAAAAGTTCCTTGTTCCACATGAAATTTTTGCACAACACATTTTGACAAATGATCAACTATGTTGTTTTCCGCGCGGGGTATGTGCTCTGTTTGTAATCCGTCAAAGTGCTCCTCCAATCTTATCACTTCCTCAACATATGCCTCCATCAATGGACTTTGGTAATCCTTGTTGACTTGTCTCACCACAAGTAGTGAATCTCCTCAAATGATCAGCTTCTTAATTCCCAATTCTATGGCAATCCTGAGCCCAGCATGGAGCCCTTCATACTCTGTTGTATTTTTGGTTGCCTCCTCCCTGGGAAAATGCATTTGGATGACGTACTTCAAATGCTCTCCCGTCGAAGCAACAAGAAGCACGCCATCCCCTGCACCTTATAGGGAGAAGGCACCATCGAAATACATGATTCATTCTTGGGGTGCCTCGTTGCCGGAGGTAACTATTTCCAGTACTTCCTCATCAGGGGTTGCATCCATTCTGCAATAAACTCTGCCAATGCCCTGCTCCAAATTGTTGATATGCACTCAAATTTCAGGCCAAAGCTGGATAACTCCAAAGCCCACTCCACTATTCTGCCGGTAGCCTTAGGGTTCCCGAGTATCCTTTGCAACGGGAAGGGGTGGCAACCATGATCTCATGGGTTTGGAAGTAGTGGAGCAATTTCCTTGAGGCCATGATGAGGCCAAAAATAAATACCTAGATCTAGCCCTCTATAATAGGGAACTAACGAAGTACACTAGGCGCTGCACCACTTTCTTCCTTGATGCGTCCTTGGGGTTGCCCCTACTGTCGTGCTCTTCTCTATCCTGATCCTTATCTGGTCCTGTCGGGCTTTGCTCACTCTCTGTTTCCTCTTCTTCCCATTGTACCACTAGGGCTGCACTAACCACTTGATGAGTTGCTGCTATGTATAGCAGCAATGGCTCTTGCAGTTTAGGGGCAACCGAAGTGGGCACAGAGGACAAGTAGGTCTTCAAATCTTGTAAGGCTGCATCAGCTTCTGGGGTCCACTTCATGGGCCCTTCCTTCTTCAAAATTTTGAAGAACGGCAGGGCGCGCTCGACAGACTTGGAGATGAATCTTCTAAGCGCGACAACGCACCCTGTCAGATGCCTCACATCCTTGACTGTCCTGGGTGCTTGGATCTGCTTGATAGCCTTGATCTTGTTGGAGTTGGCTTCAATCCCGTGATGGGACATGAAAAACCCAAGTAGCTTGCCGGAGGGAACTGCAAACACACACTCTCTGGATTTAGCTTCAAGTTGATCTTGCGCAGATTAATAATTGTCTCCTCCAAATCCTAGATAAGGGTTGATCTGTCCTTGGTCTTGACCACAATATCATCCATATAAGCTTCAATGTTTTTGTGCAACACATCGGGTGATGACTGAGGTCTTCTCTTCATCTTCCTTGGACATGAAGATCCAATGATACCCAGAGTATGCATCCAGAAAGGAGAGAAAATCAAAACCTAAAGTAGAGTCCGCAATCTGGTCGATGCGCGGCAAGGGAAATGGGTCCTTCGGGAAAGCTTTGTTGAGATCTATGAAATCAATTCAAAGCCTCCATTTCCCGTTAGCCTTGCGCACGACCACCGAGTTTGCTAATCATGTCGGATGCAGTACTCCTCTGACCAGATTAGCTGCCTCAAGCCTCTTAATTTCTTCGGCAATGAACTGCTTGATACGTCTCCAAAGTATCTATAATTTTTTATTGTTCCATGCTATTATATTATCTGCTTTGGATGTTTTATATGTATTAATATGCTATTTTATATTATTTACGGGACTAACCTATTAACCTAGAGCCTAGTGCCAGTTCCTGTTTTTCCCTGTTTTTGAGTTTCATAGAAAAGGAATACCAAATAGAGTCCAAATGGAATAAAACTTTCGCGGTGATTTTTCTTGGACCAGAAGACATCCAGAGGACTTGGAGTACAAGTAAGAGAAGCTACGAGGCAGCCATAAGGACGGAGGGCGCGCCCAGGGGGTAGGGCACCCCCACCCTTGTGAACCCCTCGTGCACTTCCTAACCTAATTCTTGTGCCTATATATACTCATATATCCCCAAACCAATAGAGGCATCCACGAACACACTTCTCCACCACCGCAACCTTCTCTACCCGTGAGATCCCATCTAGGGTCCTTTTCCGACACCCTGCCGGAGGGGGATTCGATCATGGAGGGCTTCTACATCAACTCTATTGCCCTTTCGATGAAGCGTGAGTAGTTTACCCCAGACCTACGGGTCCATAGCTAGTAGCTAGATGGCTTCTTCTCGCTCTTTAATTCTCAATATCATGTTCTCCTCGATGTTCTTGCAGATCTATTTGATGTAATAGTTTTTTGCGGTGTGTTTACCGAGATCCGATGAAGTGTGGATTTATGATCGACTTATCTATGAATATTATTTGAATCTTCTCTGAATTCTTATATGCATGATTTGATATCTTTGTAATTCTCTTCGAACTATCGGTTTGGTTTGGCCAATTAGATTGGTTTTTCTTGCAATGGGAGAAGTGCTTAGCTTTGGGTTCAATCTTGCGGTGTCCTTTCCCGGGGACAGTAGGGCAGGAAGGCACGTATTGTATTGTTGCCGTCGAAGATAATAATATGGGGTTTTCATCATGTTGTTTGAGTTAATTCCTCTACATCATGTCTTCTTGATTAATGCGTTACTCTGTTCTTTATGAACTTAATACTCTAGATGCATGCTGGATAGCGGTCGATGTGTGGAGTAATAGTAGTAGATGCAGAATCATTTCGGTCTACTTGACACAGACGTGATTCATATATTCATGATCATTGCCTTAGATATCGTCATAACTTTGTGCTTTTCTATCAATTGCTCGGCAGTAATTTGTTCACCCGCCGTAATATTTTGTATCTTGAGAGAAGCCTTTAGTGAAACCTATGGCCCCCGGGTCTATTTTCCATCATACAAGTTTCCGATCTACAATATTAGTTTCCTATTTACTATTTTTGCAATCTTTTACTTTCTGATCTATAAACCAAAAATACCAAAAATATTTACTTGACAGTTTATCTATCTCTATTAGATCTCACCTTTACAAGTAACCGTGAAGGGATTGACAACACCTTTATCACTTTAGGTGCAAGTTGTTTGATTGTTTGTGCAGATATCCGGTGACTTGTGCGCTATCTCTTACTGGATTGATACATTGGTTCTCAAACTGAGGCAAATACTTATCTCTACTTTGCTGCATCACCCTTTCCTCTTCAAGGGAAAAACCAACGCAAGCTCAAGAAGTAGCAGGAAGAATTTCTGGTGTCGTTGCGGGGGAGATCTACGCCAAGTCAAGACATACCAAGTACCCATCATAAACTCTCATCTCTTGCATTACATTATTCTCCATTCGCCTCTCGTTTTCCTCTCCCCCACTTCTAAAACAATTTTCAAAAAGATTTGCCTTTTCTTTGCCCCTCTTCCTTTCGTCTTCTTTGTTTGCTTCTTGTGTGCTTGTGTGTTGGATTGCTTGCTTTGTCGCGATGGCTCAACCAAAAAACATTGATCCTCACCTTAGGAAGTTGGAAGAAATTGAAAATAATGTTAGGAGCTTCATGTCTTTGCAATTTGAGCATAATAATTTCTTTAGAAACGATCTTAAGGAGCAGAAATTTGTTATGGAATACATGAATAAAGAGATCAATGATATGTCTAAGGAATTTTATGGTTTGAACTCTTAGTTTTCTCATCTTGAAAATTTAGTAGGCCAAATTTCTGATAAACAAGCTACCTTAGTAAACAAGATGGCCACTAAACCAGAATCTCTAAATAAAGTTGAAGATCTTAAAGTGATTGATGTGACTCATATTGAATCTTTGTTTTCCAATATAAATCTTGATAAATATGGGATTGGAGATAAGTCAACTTTAGTTAAAAGGAGTCCCAATGATTCAGAGTTTTTAGATCTTGATGCAAAAATTGATAAAAGTGGGATGGGAGAGGTCAAAACTTTAAATAGCAATGAACCCACTCTTTTGGATTTCAATGAATTTGATTATGATGATTATTCTTTAATAGATTGTATTTCCTTGTTGCAATCCATGTTGAATTCTCCTCATGCTTATAATCAAAACAAAGATTTTACTAAACATATTGTTGATACTATGATGCAATCTTTTGAAGAAAACATTGAATTGGAAGTTTCTATCCCTAGAAAACTTTATGAAGAGTTGGAACCAACTATTAAGATCAAGATTAAAGATTATGACTGCCATACTTTGTGTGATTTGGGTGCTAGTGTTTCCACGATTCCAAAAACTTTGTGTGAAGTGTTAGGTTTCTATGAATTTGAAGATTGTTCATTAAATTTGCATCTTGAGGATTCCACTATTAAGAAACCTATGGGAAGGATTAATGATGTTCTTATTGTTGCAAATAGGAATTATGTGCCCGTAGATTTCATTGTTCTTGATATAGATTGCAACGTACATGTCCTATTATTCTTGGTAGACCTTTCCTTAGAACGATTGGTGCAATTATTGATATGAAAGAAGGAAACATTAGATTCCAATTTCCGTTAAGGAAGGGCATTCATGCGGAGCATCCTACGATCATCCCCATGTCCACATCGACCACTCCCCATGACCCAAGGATACATAAGATGAGACCTCGACTATACGCCATTGGACGCAAGGTGAACTTGCTCCTCTCCGAACCATCACTTTCCACATATGAGACATGGCTACTACCTCAAACATATGTTCTATGCATGAGCAGGAACCAAGAGGAAGACCATGGACAAGACGGCGAGTACACCAAGTACGAGGAACAAGAGAACGGGCTGACAGGAAGTCACAACAACCGGACGACTGGTCCTTACCGGTCGTCCGACGCTTGGAGATCCCATGTGCCAGATCGACTACAAGCCAAGTCTACAGTGACCGGACGACCAACCGAGACCGGACGTCCGACACCCTCTAGCGACCGGACGACCGACCTCCACCGGACATCCGACAACTTCCGTCCAGAGCCAAAATGCCGGATGTCTGACAAGTACTGGACGACTGGACCCTCGCGAGCCACCTGACGATGGGTACCCGTCGGACGACCGACGCCTGTCTGTGCGTAGAGTATCGGGCTGAGGCTCATCTACCCCCAGTTTTTTAAGTAAAGTGATGAGATAAAATCAATAATTCAAACTCAAGATGCCCATAACCGGGGACACAACTAATCATGATTAGTTTGTACACTCTGTAGAGGTTTGCGCACTTTTTCCCACAAGACTCAATCTCCTCCATTGAATTTCTCGCACTACATGTTGTTTGAGAACCAGATGATCGAGACACAGTCTTTCCGAAGCATTAACTCTTTACTCTGGGTAGATAGTACCACCTACTTTCCCCCTACATCTGCTAGCCTACCACTGAACGAGGTCACACAACATACTAAACTATGCTAGAGCCCATAATGGCTTGTGGCTGCACACAGAAGTTGAATAATCTTATGATCCCTTTGAGCCTGGGTGGCATTCCATAGGCTGATCACACGGGTACTCTGGGATCCCCTTGGGCAAGCACTGGGTTCTCCAGGTGCCCGGGCAAACCATTGGGTGCTCCAGGGTGCCCCAACCATTCCACCCAGATGTGTATTAAAGTAGCCACCTTAAGTTTCCCTTAGTTAAATATAATTCTCACATCTTTCATGAATCTCACAAACCAAATCCACGTCTATGAGCATAACGTAGTAACACCCAGGGTTCAATGTAAGACAATAGGTTCCTAGCTCATCAACTACTTCCCAAATAACCACATGTTATCACATCCTACTCATGCAATGTTTAAGGGTTTAAACTAATGCATAAAAACTGGGTAATGAAGGGATATGATCAAAGTGTGAACTTCCCTTGTACTATTGATGAAGATGATTCACACTCATAACTCCTAATAATTCTACTCGTCACACTCCATTCAATCTATCGTGAGCAAGCAATTGCATACATAAGCACTCATGCAAAAGATTCGAAGAAAAGCTCTTGGAAAACTTTGAAATCAAGCAAACATCTCTTGCAACAGAAAATAGTTTCTAATAGTACCAAAATTGGGTGGATTTGGTCTTATAAGAAAGTTTAGGTCAAGAGTTTCAATTAGCAAAAAGAATCAATTAAAACCGAGTTATAAAACTCGAGTTATCAACAAAAGAAGTTTGAATTCAAATCTATTTGAAAACAAATTTTAAACTTTCAAAAACATGTTTAAGTTGTTTTACTGGATAGAGGGGATCATAACGAAGAAGTGGGCATGGGTTTCGTTGGATTTGGACAAGCGAGTGAAAAGTTGTAGTCATTTGAACATCAGGGCTAAACTGTAAATAAAATTAATTCCTATAAAGTCCCTGGCTATGATTCAGCACTAACGGACGAACGTCCACTACAAAAACCTAAATGATGAACACATTCATTATGAAAGCTAACATAGCGAACGTTTACTAATTAGTGAAAACGTTTTGTGGAGAAAAAACAACACGGTCTGGATCGTTGGATCCAAATCCGACGGCGAGGGAGGCGGCGGTTACCGCGATGATCGTCGGAGTTCAGGAAGACGGCAACGGCGGCTCCGGACGGGGATGGGGTTGTGGCATCGGTGCTCGGCGATGCCAGTGGAGTAGACGGGGAGGGGTGGCTCGGCGAGGCGCGTCTAGAGGTGGGGTCGGCGGCGGCCGAGAACGAGGCGGGCGGCGGCAGCGGGAGCTTTTGAAGTGGCGGCGATGGCTTAGATGCCGGAGAGAGAGGGAGGGTGCCGGGCGGTGGCTTTATAGAAGGGCGCGGCCTCGGGAGGCGTGTGGAAGGGGAAGGGGCAAAGGCGGCGGGGCGTAGTGTCCGTGAAGGACACGGCGCGGCGGCGCCGGACTCCGAGCGGAGCTCGGGGACGACCGGGCGAGCGACGTGGGCCGGCTGGGCCGTAGCCTGGCGAGCTGGGCTGGCCCGGTCCGATCGATCTGAAGAGTTTTTTAAACAATTTTTTTACAGACAATAAAATAATACAAACCAATTAAAATAAAAAAATATACTATAGGCATATAATATATCAAAATTTTCAGCAAAATATTTTCTACCACGTGAACATTTTTCTAGCATCAAATAAAATCCACAAAAATTCAAATAAAGCAAACAGTGCTAATAACTATTTAACACCTAATAAAAATCATTTAAAAATATACCAAAATGATTTCAAATTTATTTCTCTCCAATTTTCTAATGTAGGGGTTCATTTTACCCTAATTTCCATATATTTTATTTTTGAAGAAAAATAATTTGAATAAAACCCAAATAACTCCAAATTGAAAATAATTTCAAAGGGACTTTAAATTTGACTATTTTAAACTTCCAACTCATATCTCATATGTTTTGAAGAAATCATTTTATCTTCACTCATGAAAATCATTGAGTTGCATAAAGTTTCTGAATTTGAAATATTACCAAATGAAATTTAAATCCTTTCAAAATCCTTTGTCATTTAACTAAATGGAAGAAGCCATATCATCTTCTCTCTAGGGTTTTTTATTTGAAAAGAATTTGAATTCATGGAGATCAGAAATGCAAAAATGAAAGTTCGAGAAAGTCCTTTTATTCCCACTCATTTAACTTTCCAAAAGTTTCAAGTTCCACTCAATTTCACACAAACAACCACACCACAATTAAACAAACAATAAAAACTATTTATTTAATATAACATTCCAAAAATTAGAATTTTTGGGATGTTACAAACCTACAACCCTTTAAATGAATCTCCACTAGTAGAAAAAGTGTCAAATGTGAAGCAAATTAGTGCCGGTTTGAATCTGAGCCGACACTAATGTGTCCATTAGTGCCGGTTCCAACGGCTAGCCGGGCCGCTCTCATTAGTACCGATTCGTGGCGAACCTTTAGCACCGGTTCATGCCACGAAACGGTACTTAAGAGAGTGGTGGCAGGATGTTGTCAGTCTAGGGCCCCTCCAGCACCTTTAGTACCGGTTCGTGTCATGAACAGGTACTAAAGTCCGTCCTACATAAACCCTTCATCCACCCGAGCTCGCTCTGTTCTTCCCCTTTCCCCTCTCCTCTCTGTTCTTCCCTCTTTCTCTCGAGCTCATCACACATTTTGCCCAAAATTTGTCAAGATTTGAAGGCCCCCATCCATTCAAATGATCACAAAGGCTAGCAACTTTGTCCTTTCATCTCTCATTGCTAGATTAGATCTTGCAATGCTTTATATAGTGATTAATTTGTGAGTTTAGTAATTTGGGAGGAATTATATGTGCTAGTATTTTTTATATGCAATTTGAGGTCAAAAATAACACTTAGTTTGCATATGTAGGTGTGGTTTACTTAGTGCCTTCTAAATCTTCGTCGTAAACACCGTCGATGGCCCGCACCATCCCGTCGCCGGCACCACCTTGTGGTGAGGCTCTTGTTCATGAATGTTATATATATAATTGATGTTTGTGTGATTTGGATATATAGTTACTCGTATAATTATCTTACCCGTACATTGTTTGTTATACATAGTTCTATGGTTTTGATATCCGTCCCCATCGGCCCTCGTCCTTGTTATGATTCAGATGTGGTATATTCTCTTTTAAAACTATTTGTTGCATTTCGTGATTATGAAAAATTATGCCCATCAAGTTGACATAGATATTATTATGTAGGAGGTATGTGAACCGAAATTCCAACCGACCCTATTGTCAAGAGGTTAAATTTAGTTGAAAGAGAAAACGAGTATTTGAAAGAAAAATTGAAAAGAATTGAGGGGGAGAAGATGGAATTGGAGTTGCATGTTGCCGATATCATCGATGATCACAAGATCAAGATGGAGAAACTGCGCTTGAAGATTACAAAGATTAGAAAATATGCCCTTGATAGTGAGGCTTGGTATCATTATGATGTTGGATCAATTGTTATCTTAGTTGTGATCTTGATCGCATTTGTTGTTGCATTTAAATGCTTTAGCTAGAGAGTTATTTCTTTGTTGCATTTAAGTGTTGTATGAACTTTATATATGTATGAACTTTATGTATGAACATTTATTAATTTGGTCTTTTTGGTGTTGTGTAATGAAGATGAGCCGACAATGGATGTATGATGACCGATGCTCTCCCGAGTTCATTAATGGCGTGCATACTTTTCTGCTTGCGGCTAAGGCAAACAAGTGGGCGGATGGTTTTATGCCTTGTCCATGTGCTGGCTGTAAGAATGATCACAATTACTCTAAGTCAAGAACCATTCACGTCCACCTGTTTGAGTTTGGTTTCATGCCCCACTATAATGTTTGGACCAAGCATGGAGAAAGAGGGGTTATGCTGGAAGACAATGAAGAAGAAGAGGATGACAACATCTATCCTGGCCATGGGTTCCCTGAATACGATGATACAACAATGGGGGAAGATGCTGAGCCGGCAATGCGGGAAGAAGCTGAAGAAGAGGCATCAGATGAGCCCGCTGATGATCTAGGTCGGGCCATTGCCGATGCAAAGAGAAAATGTGCATGTGATTTGGAGAAGAAGAAGTTGCAGCGCATGTTAGAGGATCACAAGAAATTGTTGTACCCGAATTGCGAAGCTGACAAGAAAAAGTTGGGCACCACACTGGAATTGCTGCAATGGAAGGCAGAGAATGGTGTATCTGACAAGGGATTTGGAAAGTTGCTGGTAATGATAAACATTATGCTTCCAAAGGACAACGAATTGCCCGAGAGTACGTACGAAGCAAAGAAGGTTGTATGCCCTCCAGGGTTAGAGGTGCAGAAGATACATGCATACCCTAATGACCGCACCCTCTACCGCGGTGAGTACGAGGATTTGAACTCTTGCCCGGTATGCAGTGCATTGCGCTATAAGATTAGCCGCGATGACCCTGATGATGTCGAGGGCGAGCGCCCCAGGAAGAACATTCCTACCAAGGTGATGTGGTATGCTCCTATAATACCACGGTTGAAATGTTTGTTCCAAAACAAAGAGCATGCCAAGGCGATGCGATGGCACAGAGAAGACCGTAAGAAAGATGGAAAGTTGAGAGTACCCGCTGACGGGTCGTAGTGGAGAAAAATCGAGAGAAAGTATAGGAAGGAATTTGCAGGTGACGCAAGGAACGTATGGTTTGGTCTAAGCGCAGATGCATTAATCCTTTTGGGGAGCAGAGCAGCAACCATAGCACCTGGCCTGTGACTCTATGTTTGTATAACCTTCCTCCTTGGTTGTGCATGAAGCAGAAGTTCATTATGATGATAAGATACCGGGGAGGGTGATGATAAGATATTTGATGTCGACGACCGAATTGATGAAGTCATGAACTATGATTATGATTATGATGACGTAGACAATGTTGATCTTGAAATAACAAAGACCGGCGAGGTATATTTATATAAGCAGGCATCTGGTGATCATCACATGTTTTTTGATTTGAAGATATATTAACGAATCGATCTTTCTTCTTTCAGCCCTCCCGATCAAGCAAATCTACTTCTATAGACAGCAGGACAAAGCGAGGCCCGAGAAATATGTTGAGGGACGGTGTAAAGTACAACATCGATGCCATCAAAACTAATGGCGAACTAATCACGCCTAAGAACATTGCGAACAAGTTCGTTCGTCAGTGCAGAGTTCTTGTGAAGGACCAACTCCCGATCTCCATTCAAGAATGGAACGAGCCGAAAAATAAATATCCAGATGTTACTTGGGTCGACGACAAAGCAAAAAAACGCTTTGGGAATCTCTCATGGAACATTTCACCCTACCAGATCATTTCACTGATGCAAATGTGCAGAAAGTCAAGGACGATGCTCTTAGGGAGATGTCAATTGCATTCAACACCCACAAGAAAACTATATGGGCCAAGTACGTCGAAGGAGGAAGGAAGACACCAAAATTCAAGGGAACACTAGAGAAGCAAAGAGAACACTGGCCCAGTTTCGTCAAATTCAAGGAATCAAAATTATCTAAGGAATAGTCGAGAAAAAACAAGGTCAATGCCGCAAAAAAGACGCAGGTCCATAGGCTGGGGCCAGGTGGCTACACAGTGACAATGCCTAAGTGGGATAAGTCTCAGGAAGAGATGCTGGATGCAGGGGTCGATCCAGTTACTAGGAGCTGGCCCCCAGGTGCAGAACTTGGTTCTATGCACATGGGGGGTGTTGGACCCGAAGACAAGCCTGGTTTCAAAGAAGGCAAGTCTAAAAGGAGCCGAAGATAAGTTACTTCAAGCAATAGAAGATGCTCGAACAGGCGTGTTCACGCCAAACAGAGAGAACGACGAGCTTACGCGTGCCCTGGGAAATCCTGAACACCCGGGAAGAACATGAGGCAAGGTCGTTGTTCCGTGGTATGAGGGCTTTTCGGACTGGAACGTCGACTACAGAACCCATGCAAGAAGGAAGATGGAGGAGGAGAAGAAGAGGAAGAGGGAGGAGGAGCAGAGGAAGTAGGAATCAAAACGCCTTCAAGGCCTAGAATCAGCACACTCAGACTTGGCACTCAAATTCCAGCGGCAGCAGCAGCAGATCGACTCACTTAGCCTGGAAAGGGGGTCTCAGCAGCGGTAGCAGCTAGCGGATGATCCAACATTGGATAGCACCGTCCCATCCATGCCGAGAAGCAGCATTGGTTACACCCTGGGCGATTCACTACTGGATAGATACCCTGTGGATGACATCATGGAGAGAACTAACTGTGAGGTAGACTTCAAAATGAAGAACATATCCATGAAGGTGGCGCACGCCATTGCTTATACAAATTCCCCCGATGCGACCTTCCATTGCAACCCGATTCTAGCCGGCTATGCTCGTGTCCAGGTTGATAAAGTGGTGGACCAATATTCGGGCCTAGAGCTTGACATTCCTGGAGGTGACGAGGAGCACACACTGGGAGAGGCCAAACATCGTATCATCCTATGTAGAAAAGGATTGCATCATCTTTCCAAGGTCACCGACACCGCGTTAGCCGACTCCTCCTCGAAGTCCGCCACCGTGTCAGCAGACTCCCGCTCCTCCAAGTCCGCCACCGCGTCAGGCCACTCCTCCTCCAAGTCCAGCAAAGCGTCATGCCACTCCTCCTCCTCCAAGTCCGGCAAAGCACCAGGCCACTCCTCCTGCTTTAAGTCTGGCACAACGTCAGCAAACTCCTCCTCGAAGTCCGCCACCGCGTCAGCAGACTCCCGCTCCTCCAAGTCCACCAACGCGTCAGGCCACTCCTCCTCCAAGTCAGGCAGAGCGTCAGGCCACTCCTCCTGCTCCAACTCAGCCACATTAGCCGTCTCCGCCGCCTCAACAATCTCAGAAGAGAGCCGCCGCAGCTATGGTGCGTAGCGCTACGAGTCGAGGTAGTACAGGAGGTACAGGCGGAGCCAAGCGATATAAATATGGTCCAAGCCTCTGTCCTCTTCCTGAGAGGCCTTACGACATGACCGAGGAGCAAAACGCAGCCATAGTGCAGGCCCAAGTGGACACCCATTTTAGACCAAAACCGGTACTGCTGCCAAGGGAGAAAGTGCTTGAGGAAAAGATTGACCACTTCATTCATATGGCTAGACCACCAGCTCCCAAGCCTGTTGACTCAGACTATGAGCACCAAATCAGGAAGGCACATCGAGTACGACTTCAGAAGGAGGCAAGCTCGATCTCGAGCCAAGCAGCTGGCAAAAAATGCGGGAAAACCGTTCCCCAGCTAGGAGAACAGACGGCGCATTCGATCCCCCCGCTTGTTGTGCCAACAACACATGAGAGTACCGCCGCCCTATATAGATGTGGGGAAACCGTTCCCCAGCTGGCCAATCTAGTAATAACCGAGGAGCATATAATGTAGGCTCAAATGCTCAATATCACTGTTGGACAACTCCTCGAGATCGAGCCCATGTCTTAACTTAGAGAGGAGGAAATAAAACAGAAATATTTCCGCGGCCAACCTTTGGTCGAGCTCAAGGAGGTCAAGAACCTCCCAACGAGAATGTATGAATAGCATGATTGGTACATGAAAATTACCAAGAGTTCCAATCGAGAGTCCCTCATGGTGAGGGTCAAGGAAGAGCATTACTTCCATAAGCTAGCTCTGTTCGTTGAGTATTCAGAACTATTTCAGTTATTCAATCAAGATGCACTTGACAAATCTCTCGTTAGTTGCTATTGTTTGTAAGTGATTTCTTTCTATAATTTAAGTCTCAAGATAGATTTAGTGCTGATTGATCGATCATTACCTGTAATTATCCTCACTATATTCTTTTTGTGGTATTATGCAGGACGAAGATGTATGAAATGAAAAAAGCTAGACGCTATGGCATTGGGTTCATTGACCCAAATACCATTAAGGAACATACATGGACATATGATTATTGTAAACAAGATGTAGAGAATAAAATGCTAGAGTTCTTGAAGCGCCTCAATAGTAATGAAGATATACTACTTCCTTACAACTTCAAGTGAGTCACATTGTCTTGTAGTACAAATTCTGTTTTTGCTTACTAGCTAGCTAGATGTTAATAATTAAGTGTATAGGGTATAGGGTAGTTGATTAGTGTTATGCACATGCCCGCTTAATTAAGACATGCAAACGTGTGCGCATGTAGTTACCATTGGGTCTTGTTAGACATTAAAGTTGAAGCAGGAAAAGTTGAAGTACTGGACTCACTACTTAAGAAAGAAAGTGACTTCACCATCGTGAAGGGGATACTCGACAGGTAATTTCAATCATTATTAACTATATCTCAGCCTATTTAGTTCATCATTTCCTGATATCAACTATATTTAACAAACCCTTTATTATTATTATTTTGCCGGCGGGCAGGGCTTGGGCAAAGTTCGTCAAGGTGACTCCGGGCAAATGGCAAAAAAAGTTGTTGTGGTATCGACCCAAGGTCAGTAATTAAGTAGTACTAACTAGCTACCATCTCTTTGATTCTTGTTTCAATACCATTAATTAATTATCATGCTTGATTAATTATTATCTAATTAAATTCTATTCTCGTAAAGGCCCTGAAGCAGGTGTCGGTGTCAAAACCGGTGGTCTCGGGTAGGGGGTCCCGAACTGCGCATCTAAGGTCGATGGTAACAGGAGACAAGGGACACGATGTTTACCCATGTTCGGGCCCTCTCTATGGAGGTAATACCCTACGTCCTGCTTGATTAATATTGATGAATATGAGTATTACAAGAGTTGATCTACCTTGAGATCGTAATGGCTAAACCCTAGAGGTCTAGCTTGTATGGCTATGATAATGAGTCTCCTATCTGGACTAAGTCCTCCGGTTTATATAGACACCGGGAGGATCTAGGGTTACACAAGGTTGGTTACAAAGAAGGGAATCTACATATTCGGTCGCCAAGCTTGCCTTCCACTCCAAGGAGAGTCCTATCTGGACACGGGTGCAGTCTTTAGTGTTCGTATCTTCATAGCCCATAAGTCCGGCCCATGGCTAATAGGCCTGACGCCCAAGGACCCCTTAGTCTAGGACTCCCTCAGTAGCCCCTGAACCTGGCTTCAATGACAAGGTATCCAGCGCGTAGTGCTGTCTTCGGCATTGCAAGGCGGGTTCCTCCTTCCAAACTCCAAAATAGTCTTCGGACGAATTGATCGTGTCCAGACCTGTAACACACACCACACACAACCGTAGAGAGAATATAGTAATACACGAGTCTAATCCGCTGACAACTTTTACAACATGACATCACATCCATCCGGTCATAATTTCGAACCCTTTTTTTGCCTGCCACTCCACATTTCGAGACGCGGTTGCCATTGGCACGTCTTGTCAAAGAAGAGATCGCGTCCCCTTATCGCGGGATTCCAATCAATACGGGCCTGGGTAACCCAACCGTGTCGTTTGCACAGCCCTCGGGAGCAGGCGAATTTTGAGGCGAGTGGGGTGGCGTTCAATATTCACTGCCCTTATAAGAAGATAAGATTCCTCCTTCTTCCCCCACGCCTTCTTCCTGCCTATCCACTCTTGAGCTCCAGCACCCAAGTTCTAGCTTCCCCCGTCGGAGAAAACACTCCAACCGTGTCCGAATCAGGAGCTGGTGGCAAGTGGATGGCTTCTTCTGTCAAGAAGAAAGACATCAAGGAGCTTCGAGAGGCTGGAAACCTAACCAAGGAGATCATTCACCGTCTCCCGGCCAAAGGACAGATCGTCCCTACCCCAGAGCCCCATGAGAGGGTTGTACTTCTCGCACACTTTGTCCGTGGGCTGGTATTCCCTCTCCACCCATTTGTGCGCAGATTGATGTTTTACTACATGCTAGACTTCCATGATCTAGCCCCCAATTTTGTCCTCAACATCTCAGCATTCATAATCGTTTGCAAGGCTTTCCTTCGTATCCCGCCTCACTTCGGCCTATAGCTGAAGACGTTCAATGTAAAGCCGAAGGTGGTGAGAGGCCAACAAGCAGAGTGCGGAGGCGCCATGGTGGGCAAGATGCCCAACGTTACATGACTCGGAGGCTCCTTCGTGGAGACAGTGAAGGGGTGGCAGTCGGGGTGGTTCTACATCACCGAGCTGCGTGACACCAACTAGGCGGCGGCCCCCGAATTCTGATCCAGAACTCCGCTGCGGCTTACCTCCTGGCAAGAGAAGGGCCTCGCCTGGGGCTGTTCGAGCGAGCTAATTGGGCTCCAAACGTGCGTTCAGAACATGCTAACCAAGAGGATCAAACTCGTCAACGTGATCCAGGTTATGCTCATTCGCCGGATCCTTTCGTGCCAGCACCGGACTAGCTATTTGTGGGAGTTCGATCCGGCCAAGCACCAGACGCTACGAGAGCTCTTCGGCACAATGCACGAAGATATCTAGAAAGTGCTCCTCAAGGCCGGCGAGACACCACTGCCCACGACCGAAGATCACGGGCTCAGCTTAAAGCGCTAGTCCAATTCGGTAAGTTCTTTTATGTATTCAAGGTATAGCCTTTACTGGCATATTTTGGGAAGGAGTCTAAGCCTTCCTATCAATTTTCAGGCCTGGATCGACATAGCGGAGCGGATTAATTGTCCCACTCCACTTCCCGTAGACGAGGAAACCCCACTCCTAATGAAGATGCTATTCCCGGCGCCTTATGATGTGCCGGAGAAGAAGGCCAAGAAGACGACAAAAGGGAGCAGGAGTGGTCTTCGCTGAAAGGGCGCTTCGGACATGCCGTCCGAAGACGAGACTGACTCTTCAGTCGCCGAAGACGACGGCGAGGAGGAAGAAGAAAGCGACTTCCCCCAGGAGGGGGGAAATAAGAAAAGAGAGGCCTCCACGAATCTGGAGGTGAAGGCGCCCAAGAGGGGGAGGGGCTCCCTTGCGGATAACTCCGCATGGGATGTAGAAAGTAGTCAGGAGCGAATGCCCCAGACCAAGCCTCGGGCTGCCTCGTAAGTACCAAAACCATATGCACCTCCCAATCACTGGTCTTTCTAGTTTATAATATTAATATGTTTAAACTATGCCACTACAGTTCAGCCCGCGACAGATCCCCGCGATCCTCGATAGAGGATTCGCTAGACTCAAAGGAGATGGCTAGCATGTCTCTGCCGCCCGCTCATTCTACCTCACCCAAGGGTGATGACGAGGTGGCGTCCGAAAGGACCTTCCCAGACCAGGGGGAGATTCCAGAAATCGTTAAGGTGGCGCCGCATGATGACTCCTCGGCTACCAGACACATGGGGGAAAAAGCCCCCATGGGGACTGGCAGTGGGGGCCAAGTTCTCTTCGGCCCTCAGCCGGATACCATTTCGGAGACCTATATGGCTCTGGAGTCCAGTGAACGGCCTTCCCCAAAAGGAGCAGGTGTGCCTGTTCCACCGATGACCTCTGTCCATCCAGAGGAATTGGACAATCTGCTGGAGGCACTGCGAGGCACCGCCATTTTGGATGAGCACCGTGTCCTTATGGGTACGGTGATCGAAAAGGTTCAGTCCGCCAAAAGTAGACTGACCGAGGCCTGCACTAGCCTTTTAACAGGCTTTGATGTAACAATTGTAGAAAAAATATCACAATGTGGATAGTAGCCCCTGATGCTCTGTTCGGTGTCCGGAAAGGAAAAGCCGAACAGGGGATCAAAATAATTTTCACATGAGTCTAACATAATATGCCTTTGTGAACAAGCAGGCGTCGCTGCTGGCTGCTGCCGCTCACACTGCGGAGGTCTCCGGCCTGAAGCAGAACCTGGAGCGGACCGAGAAAGAGCTTGGCCTCGTGAAGAAGCAGCTGGAGAACAGCAAAGGTATGCATTAACCTGCTTGTATATTTAGGAAGGATGAATGGTTTGTGATGACTAAAGTGCCATGAACTTTATTAGGGGCCACGACCAAGGTGGTGGCCCGCAAGAAGGCATTAAAGAAGGCCGAGGACAAAGCGGCCAAGGAACGCACCACGCGCGAGAAGCACGAGGCCCGGGTTGGCGAGGTTCAACAAGAGCTCTAGGATGCCGTCATGAAGTGTGAGTCCTTGGAGCGTGATTACAAGTCGCAAGCGTCCGAACTTGCGAAGGCCCTCAAGAGTGCGCAGGAGGCTCAAGCCGAAGCCCAGAGCGCCCCGAATTTGGAGTTCTCCAGGGGCTTTTATGGATTTGCCGCGTAGCATATCGAATGCTGCCGAGTTCTATCGAGCCGAAGAAGGGAGTTCTATGGAGAAGCTGTTCTGGTCTCAATATCTTGGACCAGAACATCCGTTGTCCTTCAGCGACCAGCTGAAACAGCTGGTCGAGCTGCACAAGGCGGCCGAGCTGGCCATGAAGGAGCTTATAGTCTGACTATGGCCTGCAGTGCCGATGCCCAGCAGCTACTTCAGACTTGTGAAGCAGCTTGTTGATGCCTGCCCACGTCTTGAGGTGATAAAGCGGTCGGTCTGTATCGAAGGTGCACGGATGGCCTTTGCCCGCGTCAAGACGCATTGGGCGAAGATGGATGCCAAGAAGCTAATGACCGAGGGGCCACCTAAGGGCAAGGAGCACCGTTCGACCCGAGTTGTATTTTGATGGTGTCCTGGAGGGATCCCGCATTGTTGTGGATCATTGTGCAAAAGACATTATCTTTGAGTGAATGTACTCAAGCTCCCTCTACCTTGTAAAACAAAGTGTTTATACCATATAATGCTTGTTATGTTTTTAAATTTTTACTTCCGATGCGGTCGTGTTGTATTGTAACACCCACAATGCTGCTATATCTCCCACGTGTCGGGGCACGACTTAGAGGCATAGCCACATGGTAGGCATGTCGCAAGAGGGGTAATCTTTACACATCCCATGTACTGAATACGAAAGGGATAAATAGTTGGCTTACAATCACCACTTCACACAATACATAAATATATCATACATCATCCAAAGTACAATCAAAGGTCCGACTACAGAACCAAAATAAAGGAAGACAACCCCAAATGCTAGATCCATGATCGCCCCAACTGGGCTCCTCTATTGATCATCCGGAAAAGAAACATAGCAACGGCCAGAATCCTTGTCGAACTCCGACTTGAGTTCGGTAGACTCCCCTGCTCTGGCATCGTCGGCACCTGCATCTGTTTGGAAGTATCTGTGAGTCATAGGGACTCAGCAATCTCACACCCTCGTGATCAAGACTATTTAAGCTTAAAGATAGGAAAGGGTAGTGAGGTGGAGCTGCAGCAAGCACTAGCATATATGGTGGCTAACTTACGCAAAAGAGAGCGAGAAGAGAAACAAAGCACGGTCGAGAAGCTAATAGTGATCAAGAAGTGATCCTGAAGCTACTTATGTTGAAGCATAACACGAGACTGTGTTCTCTTCTTGGACTCTGCCGAAAAGAGACCATCATGGTTACACACACGGTTGATTCATTTTAATTAAGTTAAGTGTCAAGTTCTCTACAACTGGACATTAACAAATTCCCATCTGCCCATAACCATAGGCACAGCTTTCGAAAGTTCAAAACCCTGCAGGGGTGTCCCAACTTAGCCCATCACAAGCTCTTATGGTCAACGAAGGATATTCCTTCTCGCGGGAAGACCCGATCAGTCTCGGAATCCCGGTTACAAGACATTTCGACAATGGTAAAACAAGACCAACAAAGCTACCCGACGTGCCGACAAATCCCGATAGGAGTCACACGTATCTCATTCTCAGGGTAACACCGGAGGAGACATGCTACGAGTAAAACCAACCCTCAAGTTTCCCCGAGGTGGCCCCGCAGGCGGCTCGGTTCGGACCAACACTCAGAGGAGCACTGGCCGGGGGGGGGGGGGGTAAAATAAAGATGACCCTTGAGTCTGCAGAACCCAAGGGAAGGTATATTGTGCTAGGTAGGCAAATGGTAAAACCAAGGTTGGGCCTTGCTGGAGGAGTTTTATTCAAAGCGAACTGTCAATGGGTCCCATAACACCCAACCGTGTCAGGAACGCAAAATCAAGGAAGATAACACCTGTATGACGGAAACTAGGGCAGCAAGAGTGGAACAATACACCAGGCATAAGGCCAAGCCTTCCATCCTTTACCAAGTATATAGATGCATTAAAGTAAACAAGATATAATAATGATATCCCAACAATAATCATGTTCCAAAATGGAACAAACTTCATCTTCACCTGCAACTTGCAACGCTATAAGAGGGCTGAGCAAAAGCGGTAACATAGCCAAACAACGGTTTGCTAGGAAAGGTGGGTTAGAGGCTTGACATGGCAATATGGGAGGCATGATAAGGCAAGTGGTAGGTATCGCGGAATAGCAATAGAGTGAACAACTAGCAAGCAAAGATAAAAGTGATTTCGAGGGAATGGTCATCTTGCCTGCAAAGTTCTCAGAGTTGACGAAAGATTGATCTTAGTTAGCGTACTCAACAGGTTCCTCAATCACGTACTTGTCTCTCAGCTCTACCCAAAGCAAGAACACAAGCAAAGGACCAACAATCAATCACAGTGCAATGCACAAGCAACATGACGCAAAACATGGCATGATAAGCGAGATGTGATATGCAATGCATATGCGTGCTCCGGAAGGAAAAGGATGAACAAGGTATCAAATTGGCAAACCAAGTGTGCCGCTGGAAAGATGAGATGATTTCGGTCGAAATAGATATAAAAATCACCGGAATTGGATGCACGGTTTGCAAATGGCGATCAAAACAAGAATGACACAATTCTGCGATTAACATCACGATGCCATCTAGAATGCAACAACAAACTAAGCTGCCGCACACCAACATATCAACAAGACACATGGAAGTGATCGACTCAAGATGCTTGACAAAACATTAACACTGAACTACGGCTAAAACACACTAGAACAGATTCAAACAAACATGGCAAAAGTGCAAAACATATCTGCTTCACAGACTTAGTGAAAATACTAACATGTCAGGAATAACATCAGCTAGCAATATTTAGAGCAAGCAAACAGTATGTTACAAGAACATTGAACATATAAACCCTGCTAGGCTACCCGCCTAACGAGGGCAACTGAGCGCGCTAGCGATCCAGGGCCAAACGATCTTTTTACTAGCGCTCGTTTTTGGCCGCTGGCAGCTGGTCAACCGTTGGTATTTTGCTACGTTTGTCGCTGCTTCCCGAGCGGATGGCGGGTGGACCTGGTTACCTGCTGCATCAAAAGAACGATGTAGGTTGCCTCATTTCGGTGGGCGAAAAGAGGGAAACAAAGCAATGGAAATATCTTCCTCGCCAGCCCTCTATCTCATGGAAAAGATCTCTCTCTTCCCCGTCTCTTCCCACCCCTCTCCTCTTCCCCATGCCGCCACCACTTCCCCCATCCTGACGCCTCGTCTCTTCCACCTCCGCCTCCATCACCTCCTCCTCCCCTGCCTCCGCACCCGACCACGCGCTGTGGACGAGGAGGCAACAGCTCGGGAGGCAGGCAAGAGGAAAACGGGAGGGATCCCCTCCCGAGCCCCGCGCCTCTCCTCTTTCCCACTGCGCCGCCAACCCCTTTCCCTCCCATCTTGAGCTGCTGTAGCTCCTCCCTCAACCCGCGGCGCGCCTTCTTCTCCGACCGTTGTTGCCCGCACTGCTACCGCCACGGCCTGCTACTGCTCCTCCTCCTCCAGCTCCTCGCCCCAGCGACGCTTCCTCCCCTCCTCTCATGCAAGGCGTATTGGGGCGTGGAGGCGGCGGGGCAGCAGCCAGTCGTTGCCCTGCAGGGGCAGCAACAGGTCGGCTTTCCTGTTGTGGCGGCGACACGTCTAGAGGAACCGGTCGCCCTTCTCCTGGATGAGCGACGGAGCCGAAAAGCCGGAACTGACCATTGAGGAGCTGGGGCAGCCGTGCCACATAGGAAGGTCGAGGTGGACCAGGAGAAGCTGCACGAGGCTCCATCGCCTCCTGCTCAAGTAGGTGCACACACTCTTCTCCTCTTTCTGATTTTGCCTCCTTCCAGTGCACTGCTGTGCCTGTTAGAGCTTCTATCATTGTTTGTGCAGATTTGGTTTCTCTATGACTACATGGTGTTTGATGAAAATCCAAGAAGGACGGGGAGGATTGATCTATGTAAGCCATCTAATTTAATTCTTCAAATAATTAGTTCCGGCCAATCATAACAAGACGAGTAGCTTTGCTTACGTTCTCTTTGATCCTTTCTGAAGGCGGATAAGAGAAGAAAACTGAAACATGTTCACTAGAGTGTCCTGGGGTGGCCTGCGAGCTACGAGGATGGGGCTGCGAGACTGGATTGGCAGCCGACAGCGAGAGAGGAAGGGTGGTTGTTCCTGTGATGAGGTGGTGATGATTGCCATAGTGGAATTTTGTAGGTAAAATCCGAGATGTCTCTTGTTGTGTGATTTGTGTGATGAATTTATGTGGTAGATAGATAGATTTTTTTGAAAGTCTGACATGCCTACAACTGTTGGGAAATGAACTTGTTTGCTCTGTTTAATTTAATGGCATATTAAACCTGATGCAGCTTGTAGCCGGTGATGTTTTTTTAGTAACTGTAATTGTTTATTTCGATGCCATGTCATTCATCTAAATTATTTGAGAGTTGCAAATGATGTTTCCATCTTGCAACACTATTGAAAAGGGAGCGCCTTGTGTGTTTTAGGTACGACGGCGGCGAGTTTTGAGGGCCTCCGGTTTGGTGGCAGCATGAGCCTCGTGGAGTTGTCTCAGACAACATCACATCTATTTGTTTTTGTTTCCCCACTTAGACTACTGCTTTGATTCTGAAGTGTGGAGATGGATGTGACTTACCATGGAGGAAGTGGGTACAATATCCATTTGAAAGATGCAACAGGCTCAAAATGAGTTTCCGGTAAGCTTTCATATTTCCCTGTTTCATCCCTCTCTCTAACTATGACTATGCAAGCATTGGTTAATTACACCCCTCTAAATCGGGTGTTCCTGTCGTTTTTCTCATTTGGTATGCTCTTGTCCTCTCCTTGACCACCACTCATATTTAGGTGCAAGTGTAGCTGCAAGCCAGATTGGTTCTTACAGCAATGTAGTGATTTGTACCCTGCAAAGTTCCTCTCTTGGTTCACTGACACGATCAACCTATGTGCACGTAGATGATGTTTTGTTTCCCTTCCCAGAATCTCTGTTATGTATTGGTGTTGATGTTTTCTTCACTTGGAGATGCAAAAACCGCCCGAGACAGTTCAGGCCGACGATTCTCCCTCGCTCGAGGATTCCAGTAACTATGAGTTCTAGGTGAAGATGTATGTTTCCTACAAACATTTTCAGTTTGACGAGAGGTACTTTACAACTTACAAGTATTGCAGCTTATTCAGCTGAAATTTCCAGAAAACAACCGGGAAGGCTACAAATTATCAGCTTGCCCCTGTCTTTGCAGTATAAATAAAAACTACATTCTGTCATCTTCAGTTTGCTGAGCCTGTCTATTTTTTTCTTTCTTTGTTTTTTCTTAGGAGTAGAGTATGACCTGCTTTCGTTTATTATAATGTAAATTGGAGGGCTACCTCTTTTTCAATAAAACATAACTGCTGTTGCGAAGAGGGTAACAGACAGCTGGGGTTTAGTTCTATATGATTCATTACTTCACTGCATGGTCTCGATCATGAACCCGCAGTGTGTCTACCAGCAAACCATATAGAACTGTGGACGAACTTGATTCTCATGTTTAGCTTTTAATTTTACACATGACTAAACTGAAGGAATTGTGGGCGAGCAATTAATTATGTATTTGGACATGTCAAGAAATGTGCAAAGTATATGTTTATTACTTTTTCCCCTTTCCCCATTCCCTACTTTTTGATAACATTCAAAATATGTGCTATCGCTCATTGGTAATTTCCTTTTAGGTGGATAGATGTTGTTGTTTTGTGTTAGTTATATTTTCCACGAATAATCCAAGATATTTCTGAATTTATGTTGTCATTTTGCAGCTTTGCCATTCAGCTTGAAAAAGTATGTTCCGTCTAGGACAGAGAACCATGAGTATCACCACTGTTGGAGGAAAAAGCTAGAGCAATTATGTTTCTACTTTCATGCATTATGGTTGTCTATTCTGGGAAGGATAGAGTAAGTTTCCCTTTTATACAAAGGCACTACTCAGGGTCTTAATAAGCTCAGGATTCTCAGGCCATGGTCTTTGCTCTTTCAGGTTTACATATTTCGTATGCCTAAATAGTGAAAGTAGTTTATTTTCATTTAACTGTTTATATGCTATTCTCTCATTGTCTGTGTTGGCTAAGAAATACTAATGTAAATATTCTTCGATTTGAAAAGTTGTCATCTCTTATTTTTTTCGTTTTACCGCTGTCTTGTGCTACAGTTTGTTAGGCAAATTTAGCTTTCAACTCAACAATTTGCTTGCTTTCTAAAGCATGTACTACTATTGAAGTTCAGTATATCAAGTAATAATAGTGTGTTAAAATGAATAATACACATTGAGCTATATATATTTGCTGCAATTCGGGCCTGTTGTTGTAATGTGGTATATCTCCTCCCTTGTAATATGTAAGGTTGAAGTGACAGTTTAATATTCTTCCGCTCAGCAGCACCAAGTACGTGTTTGCAGCCTTTCTGTGCTACATGTGAGTTCAGTTTACTGCTAACTGTAGTTGTTTATGGATTAGTGTATTTTGTTGTAGGTTAAATGGAGTTAGTAAGACCATATTTGATGCTGATCATAAGATACCAACGGGCTCCATGTAATCCCAAGTGCATTGCACAACAATTGTCATTTTGCAAGATCTTCTAGAGGTACTTCATTTTTGCTGATGAAAATGACTACTGACAAAATTTTAATATGATAATTTTGCTGATTTGATACATTATCTTTCAAGTTAATTCAGAGATTTGATGATACGGTTTAGAGTACCAGCGGTGTTATGTTCCACAGTCTACACTCTTTCCTTGAAGCAATTTTAGAAATATTTGAAACTATGAGCGACCAATTTTGAATTATATGGAATGGATTCCTGAAGAAAATCTAATTATTGATGTTTTTT
Source organism: Triticum aestivum (assembly GCF_018294505.1). Lineage (NCBI taxonomy): Eukaryota > Viridiplantae > Streptophyta > Magnoliopsida > Poales > Poaceae > Triticum > Triticum aestivum. The sequence continues at coordinate 289,063,637 of NC_057797.1, read as the reverse complement.
ATGGTGGTACTATGTTGCTGGTTTGATTAATGATAAATGCTTGATGAAATGACCGAAATGTTTTTTTTTGTCGGGCGACTTAATTTATTATTGTTCTCTTTATCCCTTGAAAAGTGTTGTGTAACAATACAAATTTGCTTTCGTTCGCAGGGCTATATGTCCTACGCTCCTCTTGATGACATATATGAGGACTCGCAACCCTGAGCCTGGAAGACAACCGTTGAGGCGGTGGTCATGGGGCAACGATAGTCGATAGCTACTATCAGAACATAAACGTATGGCCCTCCTTGTTGCATTGAAGGATTATCGTCTATTGGATTTGCAGAACCAGTTAATGACAAGATGATGGCAGTAGCAATGGAGGGTCGTGGTTTCTGAATGCTGAGACTTCCAGTTTTTAGGATGGTAAACTCCAAATTTGGAAATGATATTGTCCAATGTATTCACGCAATTAGATATCATTTTAGATTATCTTCCCTTGGAACTTCTGCCATGTAAAGCATGGTTGCCTTTGATTTACCGTTGTGCTATGAACATAATGTATTGGCATCCTCTTCTCACAAACCATGCTGACACTTAGCTTCTGTTTTCTGATGTAGGGTTATTTAGTATGAACAAATATGCCAACATTCATTAGTCGTACTATTTCTTGAGGTGATGCCACTGCTACAGGTATGACATTATCATTGGACCTTCAACTATATTTATATTATGTATATGCTTCCAGAGAGTACTTTTTTCTGTACTATATACTAAATGAAAAAAAAATTCTTTTATGCTAAAACATGACATGGCTAATTAGTAATTGCACTACATTCCTGATAACTTTTAAACTTTTGGAAGACATGACAGTGTTGAACCTTGATTAGGTACATACATAAAGTACTACCCTTTAACGATTTGAAAAGGCATGTCCTGTGATACAACTCGCCTTGCTAACTGTGCTACAAAGTGTCTAAACCTTGCATTTTATATCAGGATGGTAAAATTTCAACAATACATCATCGTTCAAACTAAACTGAACTTGATAGAGTTTCACTGGATGCAAAACCACCGTTGATAATTTAGCTAATCGCTCATGAAGTTGGTGGTTACTCTACACTGCAGAGTACTGTAAAATAGGAAAACACTAATAAATGTTGTAGTTGTATATTGACTATAAGTGAACCAGTTCTAATTGCTAATTAAAATACAAATGAAGGAACACTTGCGTGATCATACTGCAATTAATTTAACGTACCTTAGATTTGAAAGACTGCTTGTTTTCCCCCTTCTATTGCCAAGTTCATGGTTTCCTCGTTGTCATATTGTTCACAAAGAATTTTTTCTCCGAGGTTCCTAAACCCAATAGTTGAATGCCCCCCAGTCAAATTTGGGAATGGATGCTTTAATGTAGAAGCCCATCTAATTAAAGGAAATGAGGACAGGGCAACCATAGCTTACTTGGCAGAAACCTGCTCCGGGTTCGTATAAGCTGAATACTGGCGCAAGTTACTTTGATGATGGAACAGGTTCAGTTGCTGCAGTGCTTAGAAACTCTCGAGGGGAAGCTATTGCGGGAGCTTCCGAGCTAATTGACCATGTTCTTAATGCCCAAACTTCTGAAACTTTGGCGCTGTTGCGAGGTTTGAAGCTTCTTTCAGAGATTGGGTGCACCAAGGTGACAGTCGAATCAGATTGTCTAGAACTGATTGAAGCACGTAGTGGAAAAATTGAGATTTTGGGTCCCAATGTAGCAATACTTGCAGACTTTTTTCATATTGCTCATGAAATTCCTGGAATTTGTTTCAAGCATTGTCCAAGTGAAGCTAATGGATTGGCACATTTTCTGGCTAGGTACTCTTATGATGTTAACTCAAGTTTTGTTTGGGCAGATGTTGCTCCCAGTTTTTTACTTTCTCATGTACTCGACGATGTAACACTGCCACAATCTAAATAAAGTGCCATGAGGCTTTCCTTCAAAAAACAAACTTGCCATATTTTTTCTACATTGTAGGCATATGTTTCCGTCTTCAACACCGTGAAAGACAGCTTTACCTAATCATCCACTGTCTCTGAGTAGCGAGTATGGATGATCATCTAGGAAATTTATCTCCACTGCGGTTATATATTGCATGCCACTTTGAATTTCACTATATATTCCGTACCATCCTTTCGACTAGCAAGGTCCAAGTTTATGTAACCTGGACAATTAATATTGTGCCTATGTAATTTCATTTTTGCTGTCAAGTTGTTCTATGTAAACTATGGGGTGACAATATACATTTGCATTTAAATATGAGAAGCCTTGATATGCAAATAAATTTTGCATTGCCTGTTTGCCGTTTGATATGCAAATAAATTCTTTAGACCACTCTAACTTGCATGGTACCAATACTTAGTTTAATAATGTTGCAGCAAATTCCATTTGATTTCACAGAGGGTAGGCCCATTGGATCTGTTGATGCTACTGTGTTTCGACTTGAGATCAGATACTTTTGTTTCAGCGTAAAGGTCGACAAGTGCCACCGCCACTCCCTATGTTGTTTCTATTCTAACGCGATCTACTTGAGGTGAGGTCACCCCATTATTTACAATGCGCTCAATCATCTACTACTGTTACCATGGTGTTCTTGCTGCATATGCGCTGATAGTCTTCCTACATTTTCTTGGCTTGCAGACCAGGAGACAAACGTCTTTCACTCCTATGGGGTCCAACTCCTAATGATTGATGATGTACAATGTGTCTAATTCCAGTTCAAACGTCTTTCACTTGATTGGCTTGACCCCTTATTTTGTCTTGCATATTTTTAGATGATATTAGTAGTCACTCGAGCATCAATTTTTTCTATGTTCACTTCAAGTTCTTTTCCTTTCAAAATTAATCTTCCTTTGTGCTAAATGTTCTTTCTTACTGAACTATCACTCCAATTGTAAGTTGTCTGTTTCGCATAAAGGTTGGATATATGGTGATATGGTAAATTAAGAAAACAATTTATAATCTGTGATGTGATCATTGCATTTTAATTTAGTATATCTGATCACCTCAAGTAGGGAAGTACTCAATGCACCTCTCTGGCAAGTGCATGCATCAGGGTACCATTTTTTACTCAACCGATTTAAACACAGGGCATGAGACTGCCATACACAGATTTATTGCATTGTGTGAGGGGAAGGAGAAATGTGGCAGCTCATATTTTAAAGTGATGGCCGAGCAGATAATGCAGCCATTATTTGGGCAAGTATTTTTAAGACAGGAATTGCGTGCAGTTTAATGACTGTATATGGTTGGTGAATCACTGTCAGTATACTAGATCATGGTAATGTAGGTGACTAATATTAGTAAAGTTTAAATCGATTACCCCTGGGACGAAGATCTCCATCTCCTTATAGTGGGCGTGGTGGTTCAGTAGTGAGGGCCTGGGGCAGCTCTCTTTCACCATGTATGTTGAATGCATTTCATCTGAAGCACATAAGTGCCATCTTCCTCCACGGTGCGCCCTCCACAACAAATGATGCACATAAGTGGCATCCCTATAAAACCAGCGCCTAATCCAACGACATCATTGCTCAAGAAACACGGTACTGAACCCAGCCCACGACAACAAACAACAAATCTAATATCGGAGGAAACAATACAAACCAGACCGCACACACGGCGGAGCAGCAGGCCTAGCAGACGGATGACCAGAACAGCAGCGGTCGCAGGGCGGAGCAGCATGCCTAGCAGACGGATGACCAGAACAGTAGTGGCGCATATCGCGTGGATGGCGAAGCAGTGCCCAAGCAGCAGCCGTGGAAGTAGCACCGAGAGCCGGAACAACGCGACTCCAGCAGAGCAAGGATCCTCCAACCAGAGCAAGGAACCGAGGCGTACCTAGCATCCCCAAATCGTCAATCTCCACTGCTGGAGCTCCGCCGAGTCGCTAAGCCATTGAGAAAACAAGCTCACAAGGAAACCCATACACACACGACACGCGACTTGGACCAGCGGCCAGCTGGAGAATAAAGCTTGCTGAGAGGATGCGCGTGCACCCTGCATGCATCGATGTGTCTTCTGGGTCCTGGCAGGCACAAGGCGACAGGCACACTGCAGCGCTGCGTGCCTACGCATGGTCACGGGCGGACGTGCCTTTTTCTAGACCATGGTTGTAGCAAATTTTTTATGGGATCGTAGTATGGTTAGTAATATTTTTATGTTTTATGTCTGCATATAAAATTTGGTCAAAGTTATTTTTTTTACTTCGACTAAATTTATCAAAAATATATTAAAATTCACACTATAAAATCAATATTATTAGATGCATCATGAAATTAATTTTAGTACTATATAGCTTTAGTATTGTAGATATTGATATTTTTTCTGACAAAGTTAGTCAGACTTTATAAAGTTTGAGTTTGGTCAAATGTTATATGCAGATGAAAAAAACAGAGAGCGTACATCCAACAATAGATTGTAAGGAGTTGCCATGTTATTTAGAGTCAACCTAATAGCCGACACGTGCAATAGTAAATTTTATTAATAGTTGGCCCATCATACAACCTCACAAAGTATCTTGGGGCTTGTGCTGCAGCTGGCTACTACTACCTTCGTCCTGGTTTATAGGTCCCCTTTGTAATTTGTGCCAAATTTTGAACAACTTGCTTCTCTTCTCTCTCCTCCAACTAAACAAATATATAATATATTAGTCCTTATAGCCTGCTTATGTCACCTTATTGTACATACTCTTAAGCAACATGCGGTTGTGCCTAATCAGGGAGCTATGTCGGCGTGCCAAATGGGCGGCCATGCTAGCTCGTTCAGCGAGGGGCCGTGCCCGAGCCACGAAGGTCAGCACGCGTTCCGGCCTGCACGGCCCAAGTACCATGCCTGACCGAGCCGTGCCGTGTCTGGCCTTTTTAACCCAGGCCGACCGACCCATTTGCCCAGGTTTGCACACACCAAAACCCACACACACCTGCCATGCGAAGCGTTGTGGCCCACAACCCGTCCACCCTTGAATAGCAGCCGCCACCAAGCAAATGGATCTCGGAGCGCTCCAAGCCATCTATTTTCAGGAAGCGTGACCACCCAGTCAAAATTGTACCCCATAATTGAACGAGGGAGTTCCTGCTCCTAGGAGCTTTTTCTACCAAAAAATCAGATCTATTATTAAAGTTCACCAGAAGTACAAAGCATCTCAAATATAATAAAAATTACATTGAGATTCCGACACCATCAAACGACATCCAATGCGCCGTTGTCGCGACTCCTTTACCGGAGCTGACTTGACATTGTCTATGATAACCGGAAAGTCTTCATGCATGTGCCTCTAAGGACCAGCACCCTGGAACCGCCACTAACGTATGTTCATTTTGAGTTAATAGATTTTGTATATGAATCAGTGTGATATGAAAAACCCATCACCCAAAGGTTCTTCCTATTGGTTTCGAGATTAGTAATTTGGTCATTGTAATATTTTTCCGGTTTATCGGTTTTGTCCTTTCATTCCCTCCTGCATGAAAGAAATGGAACTTCTTGCAGCCAATGGAAATTTCAGAGAATTTTGCTTCTCTATAATCAGTTAGTCGATAAATGGATGAACACGCAAGGCAAGAACCGTTGGCCGGGAGGCAACCCTCTCAAGTGCATGGAAGGTTCTTCCGGCAAGGTACTCCAAGACCTCAACTACGACAAATTACAATTGGTTCGGCAAAAATGTAAGACTCTGGAGCATCAATAGAAAGAAAAAGACGGAATAATGGACTGTTTTAGAAATAGTTGGTGCAGTACCCTCGGTGGAGATCGCATGGCAGCGAAGAAACTTTACCATATAACAGATACCAACTTCACAGTAGGACCAACATCCAAAGACAGCAACCTTAATCATACTTTGTCACAAATAAGATACGTTGCTGCCCGTCTTAGTGACACAACTACACATTCAGAGTATGATCTCCAACAGACAAACAAGTATTACTGGAACCTCGACGATAGACAAACAAGTATTATTGGAGCCTCGGCGATGATATCGACGGAATCTCTGCTTTAGGAAATGACAAATCGCCGATGACACACACTACGAAGAGTTGCTTAGACGACAAAGTCATTTTCGACACTGATGGCGCATGCACCGATGGCTCTACCTGATGATCATCGCTTCATAACTGTAACAATCTATATGATGCATCTTTGGCTATGTACTTTGCTCATTGTAAATAATCTATCATAGACTTCTTAGACTACTATGTATCAGCAGTAGGTTCTCTTAGAACGCTATATGTAAGCACTAAGTTTCTATTTGCTCATGCTCATCGTAAACTTCTTAGAACCCTATGTATAAGCACTGTAAATTTCTATTTGGCTATGCTAATTAGCGTTCAAAATGTTTTTATATCTTTCATCTTCATTTATCGTGATACCACTATCACATACACATCGTTTGATAACTCGGCTGGCCGATGCTTTTTGCACCATCGGCGCAACGAGTCATCTAGGGTATTTGCTTATTGTCCACTGGGTGTATTTGCTTGATCAATAGACTGTTGTATTTGCTAAAAACAGGTGTGATTGTTTCCGTCACAACTTACATTTAAAATCAGTTATTTTCCGTACCTACCATTGATCCATTAAAATCTGGAAAACCTATGTTTTCCTTTTTCTATTGCCAGTGTTATATACTTATTCAGTGCCTACTATCCTCTGTACATGTTGATCCCTATTTTCATAACCTAATATTTATATTTAAAAAAAATAATGGTTGTACCTTATCTTTTAAAAGAGAATGAGTGTACCCTATATTTGCTTCCCATAACCTGATCTCATAAATACTTCAACATCAAGAGTGAGAAAATGAATACATGTTGATCCCCTGTTTTCATAACCTGATATTTACATTCAAAGAAATGAGTAATTTTACCTTATGTTTAAATAAAAGAATGATTGTACCTTATATTTTCCTCAATAACCCGATCTCATAAATGTTGTAACATCAAGAATGAGAATCCACACATGTTAATCCCCTATTTTCTTGGTGCCTGACAAATAGTAAAACATGTATACTCTATAGTTTAGGCAAGCTCAGGCCCCTGCTATTCTCCAAGAAATAGCTAAGCCAACACATATCATTCAGTTACTATGAACATTGTGTATCTCGCTCGAATTTGATACATACACATATACAATCATAAACTGCACTAACTCACCATATCTTCTTCACTGTCATCAGTCAGCCGCAATGGAAAAAGTCAAGATCCCAACAAAGGACCTTCTGGACACCATGATACAGTAGGTTGGCTTCCATACGCAGTGTACTCAACATAGAAGGCAAGGGTGGTTGTTCTTGACGCAACCATTCATTATCCATGAAAGCACCAACTGGACAACCGACTTCCAAGGAAATCAATATCCATCTACGTGTTTGGTAAACTCAATGATGCTGAAGATCGACCAACAACTGAAGCTCTCAAGTAATCTAAGTGAAGTGAAGAAACTTTACCGCATAATAGATACAAACTTCACAGCAAGATCAACACCCAAAGCCAACAATTTGAAACATATTTTGTCACGGATAAGATATGTTGTTGATCGTTTTAATGATATAAGTTTAAAATCATAAGCCATTATACAGAAAACAAACAAGTATTATTGGAGCCTGAACGATAATATCGAAGGAATTTCTGCTCTGAGCAATGCAGGCCATGAAGAACAACAACTATGAAGACTTGCATCAAAGAAATTGTCCTAAACAGGCAGAGATACATTTGTCTAACGTAGCTCTGCTATCTACATGCATTGATCATAACATTGTAAATAATCGTTCGTAAGCTTCTTAGAAAACATGTATCATCAGCACCATCTATCTATCATCAATCCGTACTAATTTTCATATGTTTTCTTCCGTGTCTGCATATTTTGATGCACACTCTTTCAATAGCTGGCTTGCTCCCGGCCTTTGCGCCATGGGCGCAACGAGTCATCTAGTATCATAGCAAACAAAGGAATGGCATGAATCAACTAAATTCATAGAACAAAAGTCCCTTACTGAACATAAGCCAAAAGTCACAAAAGATATGATGGCACCCATGTAAACATAGCAAGAATTGTTAACAGATTCAGACTTAGCAAAAAACAGAGCATGGCATAAACAGCATTATGAAGGCATCTTTGTGAGCTCAAATCACTCACCACAAAGCCTTTCATGACACAACAAGCATACCTACAGCAAGATGACATGTTCATGAAGTTAACAATGGAAAGAACAAGTCGACAGCATGCATGGATCAACAACAACCATGGCAAAATTGATTAACATGTAAACAATCTGCCAGGAACATTTTATAACAAAAGTAGAGCAAGATTAAGACATGCTAGGGCACACCATAAATGCAAACAGGGGCATGGATGGATAGAACACAACAATATGTCCAAATCATCCTAACTGAAGCAACTCAAAACAAGCATGGAACTCACTGTAGCATCATGTTAACATGGCATAAAAATAACAGCAGGCACAAAACATGGCAAAATCCTAAGTCCCTGAAATCAGCAATATCACGAAGGCTACTTTGCATGCTTGTGCTAGTCACCACATTTATCACAAAATACATGTCAGGAACCCCTGTAAAGATGGAATGGCATAGATCAAAACACATGTAGAGCTCATGCCCATATGATGCACACAACAAATATGAGAAAAATGACAAAACATCATAATCTCCCAAGTAACAAGAGCAAACATTTTATAGCACTCTTTCATCAACGATTTGGGCATCAAGATGGACTCAAATAAGCATGTCACAATGGAATAAAATGAAGAACATCTCATAATTAACATTTTGATATATCGTGCGCATGAAACGGAGCTATGGTCATGGAGTTATGGCATGAAGAACAGGGGCATAAAATTATCAGGAAAAAGGACTTAGAGAGAAAACAGAGTCAACCCTTTTGGATCTAGGGTTCTGGCGTGCAATCCGAGGTTGGCCGGTGCGAGCTCTCGCCGGATATCGAGGTGGAATTCGCCGGAGAGCGCTGGGCCTCGCCGGATCCGATGGCCGGAGAAGAGGCAAGAGGTGGAGGAGACGCGGCCCCAGGATGCGCGGTCCCGCGGCGGTGGCGGCGACACGGTGAGCTGGGTGGCGAGGTGGAGTGGCTGGTCGGCGGCGCTTGCTCGACGGAGGACGGCGACGACGCGTAGTCGGGCGGCGCGGAGAAAGCCGTGTGGCGGGGCGCGGTCAACGGGCAGCGGGGGCCGGAGGCGGGCACGGCGGGATTCAGTGGGGAAGTGGGCGTGGCGCCACATGGTGCTCTCTGATTGGTGCAGGGCGGCGGCGCGATCTGTCCGGCCGGACCAGACGTGTCCGGCGGCAGAGAGGGAGCGGGGCTAGGGTTTCGGGACCCGGATTTGAGGAGGGGTGCACATATTTATACCTAGAAGAAGGTAGGAGTGCCCACATGGAGTGTAGTTTTCGACCACGCGATCGTGATCCGATGGCGCAGGACATGGAAGAGGTTTGGATGGGTTATTGGGCCGTTTTGGTGGGGTGTTGGGTTGCAACACACACGAGGCCTTTGTGGTTCCCCGGTTAACCATTGGAGCATCAAACGGACTCCAAATGACGCGAAATTTGACAGGCGGTCTACCGGTGGAGTACCAAGACACTTGGCAAATCTCGGTCCATTCCGAGAATGTTTAACACCCGCTCACGAAAAGAGACAAGAGGGGTGCGCCGGTGCACGTATGAGTGTCGGATTGCGAAATAGACAACGGGGACAATGCTCGGATGCATGAGACGAACACGTATGCAAAAGAGATGCACAAGATGACCTGATATGAAATGCATGACATGAACAAAATGCAAAACGAAGACAAAACCCAACCACGAAGGGAAACTGATAACTTAATGCCGAAAATGGCAGAGTCGGAGTTACAAATATGGCAAGTTACATCCGGGGTGTTACAACACTCCACCACTATGAAAGGATCTCGTCCCAAGATCTAGGACTGAAAGAACTCCGGATATTCAGAACGGAGGTGGTCCTCGCGTTCCCAGGTGGCTTCTCGGTCGAAATGGTGTGACCACTTCACTTTCAGGAATTTGATAGACTTGTTGCGAGTCTTGCGCTCAGTTTCTTCAAGAATAGCAACAGGGTGCTCATGATAAGACATGTCTTCTTGGAGATTAATCTCCTCGAAGTTGATGGTGCACTCAGGAGTCTTGAAGCACTTGCGAAGCTGTGACATGTGAAACATGTCGTGCACATTTGCGAAGTTGGACGGAAGCTCAAGTTGATAGGAGAGATCGCCTCTTTTGCCAATGGTCTTGAAAGGACCCACGTATCTAGGGGCAAGCTTCCCTTTGATACCGAAGCGATGAGTACCTTTCATTGGAGAGACGTGGAGGTAGACATGGTCTCCGATCTCGGAAGCCAAGTCACGGTGCTTGCTATCATAGTAACTCTTCTGGCGCGAATTGCGCAACTTTGAGATTTTCACGGATGACTTTACAAATTTCTTCAGCCTCTGTGATCAAGTCATTGCCAAGAAGTTGGCGTTCACCAGTCTCTGACCAATTAAGAGGAGTACGACACTTTGTGCCATAGAGAATCTCGAATGGGGCCTTGCCCGAACTCGCTTGGAAGTTGTTGTTGTAGGAGAACTCGGCATATGGAAGACAATCTCCCCACTTCATACCGAAAGAAATGACACAAGCCAGGAGCATATCTTCAAGGATTTGATTGACTCGCTCGACTTGCCCACTAGTTTGAGGATGGGAGGTTGTGCTGAAATGAATGTTGGTGCCCATGGCCTTCTGAAAGGAGTCCCAGAACTTAGAAGTAAAGATGCTTCCATGATCTGAAGATATCAACTGCAAAATGCCGTGCAAAGAGACAATCCTATAGGTGTATAGCTCTGCCAACTGAGTTGTTGTGATAGATTCTTTGATAGAAAGAACATGAGCCACTTTATTAAGCTTGTCGATGACAACAAAGATAACATCATTTCCACGCTTGGACATGGGAAATCCAGTCACAAAGTCCATCTCAATATGGTCAAACTTCCATTCTGGAATAGCAAGAGGTTGGAGGAGACTAGCTGGTCATTGGTGTTCTGCTTTCACTCTTCTGCAGACATCACATTCATTCATGAATTGAGCAATTTCTCGCTTCATTCGAGTCCACCAAAACGACTGCTTGAGGTCATGGTACATCTTTGTACTTCCGGGATGAATGGATAGAAGGGAATTGTGCGCCTCATTCATAATGACTTTCCTTAGATTGCCTTTAGGAACCACAATTCGGTCCTCGGAGAAAAGAGTATCTTTGTCATCAATGCGGTAGCACTTGTGTTTGGGTTGGTTCTTGGCAATCCCATTTTTCACCTTCTTCACCATGGCATCAAGAAGTTGTGCCTCACGAATTTGATCTTCCAAAGTAGGAGAGACTTGAAGGTTGGCAAGAAATCCTTGAGGAACAACTTGGAGGTTTAGTTTACAGAAAGCTTCACAAAGGTCCGGTTGGAAGGGCTTAAGAATTAAGCTATTGCAGTAAGCCTTCCTACTCAAGGCATCTGCAAGGACATTGGCCTTGCCTAGAGTATATTCAATACTCGGATTGTATTCTTGAATCATTTCAATCGAACGAGTCTACCTGAGGTTGAGGTTGGGTTGAGTGAAGATGTACTTGAGGCTCTTATGATCCGTGAAGATGTCCACTTTCCTTCCCAACAAGAGATGTCTCCACGTTAATATTGCATGGACAACTGCCGCCAACTCGAGGTCATGAGTGGGGTAGTTCTTTTCGTTGGGCTTCAACTAGCGAGAGGTATAAGCCACAACTTTCTTCTCTTGCATTAACAAAGCACCGAGACCTTGCAGGGAGGCATCACAGAAAACTTCGAATGGTTTGGATTCATCAGGAGGAGTCAAGACAGGAGCTGTGACTAACTTCTCTTTGAGGGTGTTGAAAGCAATGTCACATTCAGGCCTCCAGACATACTTGACATGCTTCTGGAGGAGGTTGTAAAGAGGCTTTGCAATCTTAGAGAAATTCTCAATGAATCTTCGACAATAGCTTGCAGGCCCAAGGAAACTTCGGAGCTGCTTGACATTCTGAGGCGGTTCCCAATTCACAATTGCAGACACCTTCTTAGGATTAACAGCTATGCCCTTGGCGGAGATGATATGCCCAAGGTAGAGAACTTCGTCAAGCCAGAACTCACACTTGGAAAACTTCGCATAGAATTGATGCTCTCCGAGTTTGTTGAGTACCAATCTCAAATGCTTGGCATGATTCTCCTTACTCTTGGAAAAGACCAAAATATCATCGAGATACACCAGGACGAAATCATTTGTGTAAGGGTTGAAGATGAAGTTCATCATGCAAGAGAACATTGGAGGAGCATTGACAAGGCCGAAAGACATGATACTATATTCATAAGAACCATAGCTTGTTCTGAATGCTGTCTTGGGTATATATTGTTCACGAATGTGAATCTCATGATAACCCATACGGAGGTCAAGCTTGGAGAATACTTGGGCACCTTTAAGTTGCTCAAAAAGCTCATTGATGTTGGGAAGTGGGAACTTGTTATTTATTGTCTTCTTGTTCAATGGGCGGTAGTCGACGCAGAGTTATTCCATTCCATCCTTCTTCTTGACAAAAAGAACACCACAACCCCATGCAGAAGAACTCGGTCTGATCAGACCCATACACTCTTGTTCATCGAGTTGTTTCTTCAATTCCTTCAATTCCTTTGCTCCAAGCTTGTAAGGACATTTGCAAACAGGTTCCGTGTCAGGCTCAAGATCGATAATGAATTCAACTGGCCGGTGAGGATGCATTCCTGGAAGCTCTTCTGGAAGAAGACGTCTTGATATTCACAAACGACTAGAATCTGAGAGATGGCATTCAACTCGCCCTTCTCATTGAGAGAAAACATCCGAATGGTTTCGTCACGAGCAGCATAGATGATCATTTTCGTAGAAGAGTGTGTCAATTGAATTTCTCTGGCAGCACAATCAAGCAGAGCCTTGTGCTTCGAAAGCCAGTCCATGTCGAGAATTAGATCAATATCTGAGTCACCAAGAACAATTGGGGAAGCCAGAAATCTATAGTCGCCCATTTCGATACCGACATTCAGAACCATCATGGTAGATCTCAAACGCTTAGCGGGAGAAACAACTTGCAATGCTTTAGGTAATGCCTTAGTGTCAAAGTTGTGCTCCGATGCAAATGGGAATGACATGAAAGAATGCGATGCACCAGTATCAAATAAGACTTTAGCATGAATGGAGTTAACTGGAAGGTTACCCATGATCACTTCTGAAGAATCCTCAGCCTGGGCTGCGTTCGTTATGTTGACCTTGGCATGCTTGGGATTATGCTTGACCACTGCATTGCTGGCATATCTCACAGGAGGAGGAGGCGGAAGGCGCCTTTGATTGAAGCATTTGTTTGCATAGTGTCCTTTCTGCTGACAATTGTTGCAAGTAACCTCTGAGAGCGGACGGTGATAAGGAGCACTTGACCTTGGAGTATGAGACTGAGCTTTGTTCTGATAGCCTGGGTTGGGTGGGTGGGAAGATCCATTACCACCTTTACTCTTCTGCTGATAAGGCTGACGGAATAGAGGAGGAGGAGGCAACCAGAACTTCTATTGTTTAGCTGCCAACTAAGATGAATAAGAAGATTGAACTGCATCCCTGACTCTCTTCTTGGAAGCATCATAGTTAATCTGAGCGGCCTCTTGCTTTAGTGCCATGTTGTAGAATTCATCATACTTGGTCAGCTCAAAAAGCATGAGAGCTAATTGCAGATCTTCTCTGAGGCCACCTCCGAATTGATAAATCATGCCCTTTTCATCCGGGATGTCTTGTTTAGCGAAGCGAGCGAGCCTCTGAAACAGGATATTGTATTGATACACAAACATGTTGCCTTGCCTGAGATTGCAGAACTCCTCACGCTTACTCTCAGCAACACTTTGTGGAATGTGATGAGCTTTGAAGTCTCGGCGGAAATCATCCTAGGTAATCACACGACCTCCTCTGGAATCTCTGTATTGTTGATACCACTCAGCAGCTTGGTCTTTGAGTTGAAACAAAGCAAATTTGACAAAGTCCTCAGGCCTGACATTGCTACACTCAAAATGTTTGCAGATATCCACGAGCCAATCGCCGGCGTCTGTGGCCTCGACACAGTTGCTGAAGGACTTCGGCTGGTTTGCGAGGAACTGATTGAGGGTAGCAAATTGAGGTTGATTGATTGTGGAGTCGGCAAGACAGACAAATGCCCTTAGCAGAGAGAACTCATAGGCGACTCCTAGGCGACTCCACCGCCGGTGGCCACTCCGGCCCCAGCGTCCACCTCCCTGGTCCTCCAATGGCGCCTCCTCTCCTTGACTTTGCTCGAGGTAAGGCCTTTCAACTTGGCATGCGGCAGAAGTTTGGCCATCCGGTGGTTTTCTCTCCTGGTTTTCGACAACATGAGTTCAAGCTTGTGCTCTCCTTTGGTCGGGCTTACTTTCGTTTGGACAATCACACTGTGAGCATTGTTCTACAATCTTGTTTTGGTGGTTACCCTCAAGGCTTTAGGGTTAAATTTCTCTGGGACCGTTCTTTTTAGTTCTCGGAAGCCTCAAAATCTGTTGGGTTTGAGCTCTACAATAGTGGGCATATTTCTAAGAGAGATTTCGAATTGGTTTTTAGCCTCTGGGGTGATGGTGGTCCTAATTGGCGTCGGGAGGAACATTTGTTCTACCAGGAAGAGCAAAATTCTTGGTCTTTGGTTACTCGATGACCTTCTCATTCTCCATCCTGGGACGGTGCCGGCGATCGCCGGAGGGAGCTTCCTCGCCACGTTTCAGTTTTCCAAAGGTTGGCTGGGTTACCGGCCTCATCATCGGATCTGCATGACCCTGCCATTGATGCTGGGCGCATTGAGTGCAATTATTCACCGGTGATCAATGACAGCATGGTTCAGGGGGAGGAGGGCGCGAATCCTGGATATTCAAACATGGCTATTGTGTGCTACGGCTGTGGTAATCTGGGCCACATGGCCTGGGCCTGCCCAAAGCCCCGTCTCACTGGCCTTTGGCCGTTTTTTTGGGTGGCTTCTTTTCCCTCCCCTCCAGAGGAGGCTTGGGCCCCTGGGGTGGTGGATGACTGGTTTTCGGCCATAGGCCCAGCCCAACCGCTGATTCGAGCTTCCTCTTTTAGACAACTCGCGAAAGGCATGTTCCCAAACTTTCAGCCTCGATTCACACTTGCCTCTTCGTCTCCTCCCCTGCTTTCCACTGTTCAGTCTCGAGCTTGCCGTCCAATCTCCTTGCAGTCAAGGGATTCCATTGCCGGCGACGAGCCGTCCATGGCCAACATTCCGTTTGATCCCTTACCTTTTGTTCCCCATGGGTTCAATATCCTCAACATCGAGGGCCGTAATGGAGTGGCCAGAGTGGTTCTCCCCCACCGTCAGAAGCGGCACGAGGATTGGGCCATCGTCAACATTGAGCCACTTCCGGAGGAGGTACTTTTTCCTAATGTGCAAGAAGTTTTAGATGAGTTCTTTGCAGATGTTCAACAAGTTCAGATCAGAGAAATGCAGCGCTGCCCGTTGGGAGAGGCATATGTGCGCTTTGTCAATCCTAGAGACAGAGATAGGTTAGTGTTGCAGAGTCCTCACCAGTTTGGAGATGTTTTTATCTCTTTCCACAATCATGACAATGGCCGCAACTGCAGAAGAACCCAATTTAATAGAACAGTTTGGCTGCTCATACTAGTTGTCCCATTCGATTTCCGCAACTCGGAAGATATTGCTAGGGCTATCAGTCATTTTAGGAGATTGGTCTCTTGGGAGAATGATCCTCTTCATATGGGCAGAGTCATTGCAAAAGCTAAAGTTAGAGACTTGGAATCCATCCCTAAAAGTGTCAGGTGGTCTGAAGGTGAAGTTCTTGATGAAGATACTTGGTCTTCTTCAGTGGAAATCCTTCTTCAGCAGATGATGGGTTGGGCACCTGCCGATGAGGACCCAATCCCACCTGACAATGTGGAACCTCATCCTGTTCCAGGCAACAACCATGCTTTCCCTGGTTTTCATATAAATCCTCAGCATGTTCAGCAAGATGATATGGATGCAGATGAGGGGCACTGGGCTTTGCAACCACCTGCAGTTAATAATGTTGAGGTTGAGGAAGAATTTGACTTTCTTCAAGGTATCCAGCAGGAAGAAATTGCTTGGGCCGACAGTGAGGAACTCCCACCTCCATTGGAAGGCCACAGCAGCATCACAACCACTATTTCACTGTCAGAAGGGCTTTCTTCTCATGCAAGTGAGGAAGTGAATCAATTTCCACCTGTGCAGCAAATTCAGGGCAATGGTCTTGAGCTTCTAATGCAAGACTACCAAGAGGAGGATCAAGATATTGCTGCAATCCTAGTTGTTCAGGCTCCTCTTGATGAGGAAGTCCCACAAGATGATATAATCCCTGTAGTGTCCCTGGTTGAGTTATAGGTTCAGCCAGTTTTGGAGGAAATTAATTCAGTTCCTGAGCCTGTTCTTGGGCACAACTTTGAGGTTCTTCAAGACCTGACTCTGGACTCTAACAGAGCTCTGCCAGTTGTTAAGGAAGTAGTAGTCCAAGGCAAGGAACCCTTTCTATCAGAAGATGCTAATTTGGTGGGGGCAACAGGTGTCTTGTCTCCAGCAGTGAACCCACCTCCCTTGGCAAATACTGGGGTGGAAAATGCTAGCAACAAAGGTAACTGGATTGACCAAATTGAGGAGCACTTTGAATTTGCTCCCTCTTTACTTGGTTTAAAATCTATTCAGTTAAAGGCCCTAGCTAATAAAGATACTATTCTGTCAGAGGAAGGTCTTGTGATCTGGAAGGAGAACTTTGCTCAAAAACCTTTGGAGGAGGTTCCTTCTCTTTCTGTTAAAGTCCCAGTAAGTTGGTTCAATTTTATTGTGCATCTTCTCATGACACCAGACAAGTTTACCTAGACACTCAATATGCTTAAATCTCCTTTGTGGGAATTATTGGCTGAAGTAGAGGGCATTGAGGACTCTTATCTTTTCCACATTCCTGATAAATGTCTAGCTACTAAGGCTCCTATTTGTCAGCAGATCATTGTTGAACCACTCCAGCAGGACACAAACAAGGAAAATGCAGGAGATTCTTCCAACCAGCAGGACGTGGACTCTTTGGCCCTTCTCCAACCTTTTGGGGCTGAAAACTCCAAGAAAAGAAGGGGAGGAAAGACACCTCTTGTAGAAACAGAGGTAAGGAGGAGTGATAGAATTAAACATGATAATGCTGGGTTTAAAAGAGGTTCATATTATAATAATAAGTGTCTGCCATGTAATGCTGCCCCCCAGTTGTTCAAAAATCAGTGGATAAAAATCTCACAACCTCATTTTGCAAGGTGGCTGATCAGGACTTGGAGCGGAAGATATCTAAGAAGCCCAAGAGAAGAATGTGAGAGGACTTGGCTGGGATGATCCCATCCAATGAGGACAAGCAGGACTCCCAAAGTGTTTAGATGACCAAGTTATGTACTTTTGTACTGGAGAGAGAGGGGATTAAAGTCATGACTTGTATCCATGTTCCTTTTGGCTGTACTTGCACTTTATGGTCCTTTTGGACTTGCTGTAATAGTTCTGGTTCATCTGACTCTGCACTTTGCTGCTATAATTCCTTCTGGGAAGTTATCTCTATTGCTATGCTAAGGACTATGTGGTTACTGTATCTGCTGAAATTGCTTCACATTCTGCCTTATGGGACAGTTTTTCCTAGGCTCTGGCCAAGTGGTGGTGCTTGGTCCCTGGTTAATCTCATAAATTGTTCTCATGAATAGTCAAAATAGAAGCTGGAATATCCTGAACTGGAACATCAGAGGGATTAACTCACCTGATAAATGGCTTGCTCTAGGACAAAAAATTGAAGAAAGTGCTTGTGCCATTTTGTGTCTTCAAGAAACCAAGAGGGAACATTTTGATGCTACTTATATTAAGAACTTTTGTCCTAACAGGCTCAATAAATTTGCTTTCCTGCCTTCAATTGGTGCTTCTGGAGGTCTTCTCATCATCTGGAATGGATCACTCTTTGAGGGAGAGGTCATCTTCCAAAACAGATTCTCTCTCTCAATCAGTTTCACCAGTCTGTTGTCCACTCAATCTTGGGTCCTCACCAACATTTATGGGCCTTGTGTTCAAGCAGACAAAATTGAATTTATCAATTGGTTCTCCAACATTCATATGCCTCTGGACACTAATTGGATCCTACTTGGAGACTTTAACTTCATAAGAGCTCCTACTGATAGAAACAGACCTGGTGGGGATGTTAATGAAATGTTATTATTTAATGAAGCAATCAGTAATTTGGGTTTAATTGAACTTCCACTTCATGGTAGAATATACAGCTGGAGTAATATGCAGCAGAGTCCTTTGTTGGAAAAGCTGGATTGGTTTTTCACCTCTGCTTCTTGGATGACTGCTTTTCCTGATACAATTGCTATGCCTCTTTCCAGGCCTATTTCAGACCACCTGCCTTGTGTTATCAAAATTGGGACTGCCATTCCAAAGGCCAGGGTATTTAGATTTGAAAATTACTGGTTAAAACACTCAGACTTTAAAGAGGTTGTATCTGCAGCCTAGAATATTCCTGTGGGTAATCTTGATGTAGCTAAAAGCTTAAATGCCAAGTTCAAAAACCTGAGAAGGGCTCTCAAGCTTTGGGCCAAGAACCTGTCTTGCATGAAAGCAAAAATTGCAGCAATTAATGATGTCATCTTCTTGTTTAATTTGTTTGAAGAATTCAGAGACCTGGGTGATTTTGAGTGGAACTGTAGGATGATTCTCAAAGAGCAATTGCTCATTTTACTGAAAAACCAAAAGATTTATTGGAAACAGAGAGGTAAGATTAAGGGTGTTAAGTTTGGGGATGAAAACACCAAATTTTTTCACACAAAGGCTTCTATAAACCACAGGCATAATCACATTGCAATGCTAAAAAATGAGGATAAAGTGGAAATAACAGATCATGCATGAAAAGCTACCCTTCTGTGGAATGCCTTCAAGAGCAGATTAGGACAGTCTCAGCAAACCACTATGCATTTTGATTTATCTTCTGTGCTGCAACACCAAGCTAGTCCATTAGACTTTGAACAGCTGGAAATTCCTTTCACTGAGGAAGAAATCAATGAAGTTGTCAAACATTTGCCATCAGACAAGTCTCCTGGGCCTGATGGATTTAACAATGAATTCTTTAAGAGTTGTTGGGATATCATAAAGCCTGAGGTCACTAGACTGATACATGAGTTCTATGCTGGGCAAATTTATCTAGAGAGTATTAACACCTCTTTCATAACTCTGGTTCCTAAGGGGCCCACTCCAATTACTGCAAATGACTTCAGGCCTATATCTTTTCTAAACTGCTGTCTCAAACTCATTACCAAATTGCTTGCAAACATGCTGCAAAAAGTGATCCTCAAAATGGTTCATACAAATCAGTATGGTTTCCTAAAGGAAAGAGCTATCCATGACTGTCTAGGCTGGGCCTATGAGTACTTGCATCAATGCCGTAAATCCAAAGAGGAAATTGTTGTGCTGAAACTAGATTTTGAAAAGGCTTTTGACCTCATTGAACACTCTACAATCATTGACATCCTCAGAGCAAAGGGATTTGGTGAAAGATGGATTGGCTGGATTAAAATGCTATTTACATCTGCTTCCTCACAAGTGCTTCTCAATGGTATTCCTGGGAAAAAGTTTTACTGTCTGAGAGGTGTAAGACAAGGAGATCCCCTCTCTCCCCTCCTTTTTGTGCTGGCTGTAGACCTCCTTCAGTCAATCATGAACAGAGCTATGAATTTGGGTCTTCTCACACCTCCTTTGCAAGTGCAGTCTTGTCCTGATTTTCCCATTGTACAGTATGCAGATGATACTCTGATTCTTATGCAAGCTGATGCTCCACAACTCCATTGTCTCAAAGCCCTGCTTCACACTTTTGCAGATGCTACTGGGCTAAAGGTCAACTATAGTAAATCAAATCTCATTCCAATCAATGTGAGTGATGAAAAAATGGAAATCTTAACTGGTACTTTGAACTATTTGAAGGGATCTTTCCCCTTCACTTACCTGGGCATGCCTTTAGGGCCCCTAAAACCAACAGTGGAACAGTGTTTGTCTTTAGGGAGTAGAATTGCAAAAAAATTGGTGGGCCTATCTTCTTTCATGACTCTTGCTGGCAGGTTGCTCCTGGTCAAGTCTGTGCTAAACTCTCTTATTATATATTTCATGGGTTGCCTTGATGTTCCTATAACCATCAAAAATCAGGTTAACAAATACTTGAGACACTGTCTTTGGAGGGGACCAGACCTGGAGGACCATAGACCAGCTATGGTAGCTTGGTCAACTATTTGTAGACCCAAAAATCAGGGTGGCCTAGGAGTGATGAACATCTTTGTGCAAAACCAAGCACTACTGCTCAAAAACCTCCACAAGTTCTAGAATAGGGATAATATCCCATGGGTCAACCTCATTTGGGAAGCTTATTATGACAATGGCCAACTACCAGGACAAAAATGGGAAGGATATTTCTGGTGGAAGTGTAATTTGAAGCTCATTGATAGCTACAAGTCCATGGCAAGATGCACAATTGGAGATGGAAAATCTGCTCTATTTTGCTTTGACCTCTGGCACTCTGCTTGCCTGAATCAATTGTTCCCTCATCTTTACTCCTTTGTCAGAGACCAAAACACTTCAGTGCAACAGGTTCTTTTGTTTGAATATTTGGAAGACTTATTTCACCTTCCACTTACTCAAGAAGCCTTTCTGGAATTTGAACTGATGGAAGACATTTGTAACACACTAAGAGGATCTGCATTTAATGAGCACCTGGATTCTTGGAGTTATATGTGGGGGAATAATACATTTTCTGTGGCCAAAGCTTACAAAATTCTGATAGGTGTTAAAATTGTGCCATCTCAGTTCAACTGGATTTGGAAAAGCTGTGTTCAGCCAAAACACAAGGTCTTTTTTGGAGACTGCTGCATGATAGACTCAATACCAGGAATCTGCTAAGAAGGAAAACATTTCATCTTGACAACTATAATTGTGCTACTCTCAACTGTCAGCAGGAAGAAACTTTACAACACCTGTTTTGGACCTGCCCTTTTGCTTCTGCTTGCTGGGATATCCTGTGCCCTAACAGACAAACAAATCTAACCATCATGGAAGCCATTCCAGACTTAAGAGGCAATATTCAGCAACCTTTCTCTATGGAGATCATTATCATTGCCTCATGGGCCATTTGGATAATCAGGAATGATAAGATTTTCAATAGCTTTCCCACCAGCCTTGATAGATGGAAATTCATCTTCCTCTCAGAGCTACACCTCCTCAAATTTAGAATTAAGGAGAAGTTTTCATCTTCTTACAGCTCCTGGTTGGACAACCTTGTCCTGTAATTTTTTTCTTGGCTTTTAGTTGGGCTCCTTAGACTAGTTTTCTTTTTTTCTTTCTTTTCTTTTTTCTCTCTTTTTTTCCTGGGCTTATCTCAAGCCTTGTCTGTTTGTACTCTCCTTTTTATTTAATAAAAAAATTGCAGTGGGGTTTTGCCCTACTATGTACAGTAAAAAAACTGAGGTTGATTGTTGCCTTGGCCTTGATTTCCTTGTTGCCTTTCCCTTGTTTCCCTTGGTTGTGCTCTTGCAAGAGTTGCAAAAGCATCTGAGTGTTGGCATTGGTGGCTGCCATGACAGCTTGCCATGCCTCCGGAGGTGGAGGTGGTGGCGGAGGGTTCGCCTGTTCCCCATCATTGCGGTTTGGATTCTGACGCGTTGGTGGAGCCATCCTGAAGAGGTTGACATCCGTTAGCATCTTGAAAGACATATATTCAAGATGAATCACATGATCGAAATGGCAACATATAGCCTTAACATTCAAACAATAATGAATGAATGAATTCCAAAGTAAATCATCACACTTCCATAAAGTTGAGAAGCCACTTAGATAAAGGTAGATGAATAAATCAACAAGGTACGAATATGAACAAATAATTGGTAAGGATTACCCAATCACGAAGCACTAGAGCTACTTGAATTCCAACTTATAAAACTCCCAAAACTTTCTGGTTATGCAATCAGGTGTTGGGGATACAGGGGAAGCATAATATCTGACCCAAAACTAGCAAACCCTACATCCAGCTGTATCCACCTTTAACACATAACCAAGAAACCTTCGGAAATCATTTACCTCAACCTTTGAAAAGCATCCGTTATAGGAGTTATGGCAATACTCCTGAACTCCCGCCCCAGTACTGGGTGTCGTCGAGGTTATCTCATCAACAACTGCATAAAAGAGATTTTCAATGTCGGCGAACTCATGTATTCCAGAACTGCAACTATAAAATTGTGACGACAACACCTCGGAGCTCAACTCCCCGGGACACTGCCACAACCCCTAAATGTCAGGAGGCACCAAGAACAATGTTCTCGTCACAAAACCATCGAAATGATTCCAAGATACCCGTGTGACCAGGAGGCCTCACCAGTGCGACAAAGGGACTGATGAGTAAAAAGAATCCTACTCTCCGATAATATATAATCCTAAGACTCAAAACATTTTGTTCTAGACTCAACAATGTCAGTGATTAGATCAAGCAGGGTGCTCCTAAGTTGGGGAATGCTCTGATTACCAACTTGTAACACCCACAATGTGGCTATATCTCCCACGTGTCGGGGACCGACTTAGAGGCATAGCCGCATGGTAGGCATGTCGCAAGAGGGTTAATCTTTACACATCCCATGTGCTGAATAAGAAAGGGATAAAGAGTTGGCTTACAATCGCCACTTCACACAATACATAAATATATGATACATCATCCAAAGTACAATCAAAGGTCCGACTACAGAACCAAAATAAAGAAAGAAAACCCCAAATGCTAGATCCCCGATCACCCCAACTGGGCTCCTCTACTGATCATCCGGAAAAGAAACATGGTAACAACCCGAATCCTCGTCGAACTCCCACTTGAGTTCGATAGCATCCCCTGCTCTAGCATCGTTGGCACCTGCATCTGTTTGGAAGTATCTATGAGTCACGGGGACTCAGCAATCTCACACCCTCGCGATCAAGATTATTTAAGCTTAAAGGTAGGAAAGGGTAGTGAGGTGGAGCTGCAGCAAGCACTAGCATATATGGTGGCTAACTTACGCAAAAGAGAGCAAGAAGAGAAGCAAAGCATAGTCGAGAAGCTAATAGTGATCAAGAAGTGATCCTGAAGCTACTTACGTTCAAGCATAACACGAGACCGTGTTCTCTTCCCGGACTCCGCCGAAAAGAGACCATCACGGTTACATACACGGTTGATTCACTTTAATTAAGTTAAGTGTCAAGTTCTCTACAACCGGACATTAACAAATTCCCATCTGCCCATAACCGCGGGCACGACTTTCGAAAGTTCAAAAACCTGCAGGGGTGTCCCAACTTAGCCCAACACAAGCTCTCACGGTCAATGAAGGATATTCCTTCTCGCGGGAAGACCCGATCCGTCTCGGGATCCCGGTTACAAGACATTTCGACAATGGTAAAACAAGACTAGCAAGCCACCCGATGTGCCGACAAATCCCGATAGGAGTCGCACGTATCTCGTTCTTAGGGCAACACCAGATGAGACATGCTACAAGTAAAACCAACCCTCAAGTTTCCCCGAGGTGGCCCCGCAGGCGGCTTGTTTCGGACCAACACTCATAGGAGCACTGGCCCGGGGGGGGGGGGTTTAAAATAAAGATGACCCTTGAGTCTGCAGAACCCAAGGGAAGGTATATGGTGGTAGGTAGGCAAATGATAAAACCAAGATTGGGCCTTGCTGGAGGAGTTTTATTCAAAGCGAACTTTCAAGGGGTTCCCATAACACCCAACTGCGTGAGGAACGCAAAATCAAGGAATATAACACCGGTATGACAGAAACTAGGGCGACAAGAGTGGAACAAAACACCAGGCATAAGGCCGAGCCTTCCACCCTTTACCAATTATATAGATGCATTAAAGTAAACAAGATATAATAATGATATCCCAACAATAATCATGTTCCGAAATGGAACAAACTTCATCTTCACCCGCAACTAGCAACACTATAAGAGGGCTGAGCAAAAGTGGTAACATAGCCAAACAACGGTTTGCTAGGAAAGGTGGGTTGGAGGCTTGACATGGCAATATGGGAGGAATAATAAGGCAAGTGGTAGGTATCGCGGCATAGCAATAGAGTGAACAACTAGCAAGCAAAGATATAAGTGATTTTGAGGGTATGGTCATCTTGCCTGCAAAGTTCTCAGAGTTGACGAAAGCTTGATCTTCGTTAGCGTACTCAACAGGTTCCTCGATCACGTACTTGTCTCCCGGCTCTACCCAAAGCAAGAACACAAGCAAAGGACCAACAATCAATCACGGTGCAATGCACAAGCAACATGATGCAAAACATGGCATGATAAGCGAGATGTGATATGCAATGCATATGCGTGCTCCGGAAGGAAAAGGATGAACAAGGCATCAAATTGGCAAACCAAGTGTGCCTCTGGAAAGATGAGATGATTTCGATCGAAATATATATAAAAATCACCGGAATCGAATGCATGGTTTGCAAATGGCGAGCAAAACAAGAATGGCACGATTCTGCGATTAACAGCATGATGCCATCTAGAATGCAACAACAAACTAAGCTACTGCACTCCAACATATCAACAAGGCATATGGAAGTGATCTACTCAAGATGCTTGACAAAACATGAACACTGAGCTAAAACACAGTAGAACAGGTTCAAACATGCATGGCAAAAGTGCAAAAGATATCAACTTAACAAACTGCAAACATGACAGGAATAACATCAGGAAGCAATGTTCAGAGCAAGAAAACAACATGCTACAAGAACATATCATAGAAAACAAAGGAATGGCATGAATCTACTAAATGCATAGAACAAATGTCCCTTACTGACCATAAGCCAAAAAGGCACAGAAGATATGATGGCATCCATGTAAACATAGCAAGAATTGTTAACAGATTTAGACTTAGCAGAAAACAGAGCATGGCATAAACAACATTATGAAGGCATCTTTGCGAGCTCAGATCACACACCACAAAGCCTTGCATGACAAAACAAGCATACCTACAGCAAGATGACATGTTTATGAAGATAACCATGGAAATAACAAGTCGATAGCATGCATGGACTAACAACAACAACCATGGCAAAATTGACTAACATGTAAATAATCTGCCAGGAACATTTTATAGCAAAAGTAGAGCAAGATGAAGACATGCTAGGGCACACCATAAATGCAAACAGGGGCATGGATGGATAGAGCACTACCATATGTCCAAATCATCCTAACTGAAGCAACTCAAAACAAGCATGGAACTCACAGTAGCATCATGTTAACATGGCATAAAAATAATAGCAGGCACAGAACTTGGCAAAATCCTAAGTCCCTGAAATCAGCAATATCATGAAGGCTACTTTGCATGCTTGCACATTTATCACAAAAATACATGGCAAGCACCACTGTAAAGGTGGTATGGCATATATCAAAACACATGTAGAGCTCATGCCCATATGATGCACACAACAAATATGAGAAAAATGACAAAACATCATAATCTGCTAAGTAACAGGAGCAAACATTTTATAGCACTCTTGCATCAACGATTTGGGCATCACGATGGACCCAAACAAGCATGTCACAATGGAATGAAATGAAGAAAAAGCTCACAATTAACATTTTGATATATCATGCGCATGAAACGGAGCTACGGTCATGGGGTTCTGTCATGAGGAACAGGGGCATAAAATTATTAGGAAAAAGGACTTGAGAGAAAACATAGTCAACCCTTTTGGATCTAGGGTTCCGGCGCCCAATCCGAGGTTGGCCGGTGCGAGCTCTCGCCGGATATGGAGGTGGAACTCGCCGGAGAGCGCCGGGCCTCGCCAGATCCGATGGCCGGTGACGAGGCGCGAGGTGGAGGAGACGCGGCCCCGGGAGGCGCGGTTCCGCGGCGGTGGCGGCGGCACGGCGAGCTGGGCGGCAAGGTGGAACGGCTGGTCGGCGGCGGGGCCGGCGTGGAGGCGGCGGTGCTGTCTTGACGGAGGACGGCGACGGCGCGTAGTCGGGCGGCACGGAGGAAGCCGTGCGGCGGGGCGCGGTCAACGGGCCGCGGGGGCCGATGGCGGGCCCGGCGGGCTTCGGTGGGGAAGTGGGTGCGGCGCTCTCTGATTGGTGCGGGGCAGCGGCACGATCTGTCCGGCCGGACCGGATGTGTCCGGCGGCGGAGTGGGAGCGGGGCTAGGTTTTCGGGACCTGGATTTGAGGATGGGTGCACATATTTATACCAAGAAGAAGGTAGGAGTGTCCAAATGGAGTGTAGTTTTCGACCACGCGATCGTGATCCGACGGCGGAGGACATGGAAGAGGTTTGGATGGGTTATTGGGCCGTTTTGGAGGGGTGTTGGGCTGCAACACACACGAGGCCTTTGTGGTTCCCCGGTTGATCGTTGGAGCATCAAACGGACTCCAAATGACGCGAATTTGACAAGCGGTCTACCGATGGTGTACCAAGGTCACTTGGCAAATCTCGGTCCATTCCGAGAACGTTTAACACCTGCTCACGAAGAGAGACAAGAGGGGTGCGTCGGTGCACGTAGGAGTGTCGGATTGTGAAATGGACAACAGGGAAAATGCTCGGATGCATGAGACGAACACGTATGCAAAAGAGATGCACATGATGGCATGATATGAACTGCATGACATGAACAAAATGCAAAACAAAGCCAAAACCCAACCACGAAGGGAAACTCAAAACTTAAAGCCAAAAATGGCAGGGTCAGAGTTACAAATATGGCAAGTTACATCCGGGGTGTTACATGTATGAAATCTGAGGGTTAACCAGTCGTCGGCTTCTTCCCCCATGTAGGTAGTACAGGGGTCTTCGAGATGGAATCTAAACAATCTTGATCCAATTAGATGGTCCTTGAAGGAGTTGTTTAGCGCAATGAACCAGGCAACCAGACTATGCGGCCGTAACGCCCTCACTTAGCCATAGGAGTGCGACAATAAAAACATGGGCGCAACCCCTAGTATCCGAACTAGAGTGCTATAAGCGTTTGATCGGGAAGTACCAATCCTTCGCGTAATGCGGAAGAAATCTCCAATGATTTGCAACCTCCGAACAGCTGACCGGCTCGCGCCGCATCATGACAGTCAGTTTTCGGCTTTCTCTACTGAGGTGCTCCTTTGGATAAACCAAGGCACAATCACAGTAGTTCTCCCTTTACTACCTTAGCCGATATAGCGGAATGTAAGGTAGCAAGCACAGGAGCCGGGTAACCCAACTATTGACCAAAGAAATTATTCGGAGCCAATGCATATAATGCTAAATTCGTGGTGCCGAACTGTACTTATAAAAAGTGTTCGGACTTTAGTTGCCATAATGTGGGGTGCTATGAAGCCCCTGGAAAACATCAAGCGTACCAAAGTGTACTGGTGCTACCTGATAGGATTATCCACAGGGGAGCTGAAAAGAAAAAAAAGAAAACACAAAAGGTACAAAAAATTTGGAGTCCTACAGCTCCAGCCGCAAACTGTTCTCATTGTAATTTAATAAGTACGTCAAAGCGCATTGATACATGTAGTGAGATAAGCAACAGGCTATTTGACATGCCGAAACCAAGGGAGAGCTGCATGTGGGTCCTGAAAAACAGGTAAAATTATCGTTAACGGAATCACCTAAAAAGTCCCCCATATGTCTGTGTTTCTCGCCGTCTTTGTGTGTTTATCCTTCAAGAGGACCGATGACCAGGCCATCAGTTGGTGCCTATGGGATTGAGACCTAAAAAGGAAACAAGTAAAAATGAAAGTATGTGTATCCGACGTCGGTTGAGCCGTACTACGGACCACAAGCTAGCTATGCCTTCGTCGATGCCCATGGGATTTTTAATGCGTAGTTATGTACGCGCGGCACGAATGCCGCCACTTGATTGGAACTGCGACGGAGGCGGGATTGCTAGTCGAGCTCCTGAGGAGCCAAGCTCTCCTGCTGCAAAGTAGTTCGGACCCTCTTAACAGTGTCCGTGGGCTCAACAGTCGAATTAAGGTTCTGCTTGAGAAGGCCGCTCTGTACTTCTGCCGCTAAGGCAGTTGTGTGCTCTTCTGTACGGAGGGAGCGTTCCGTATTTCCGTTGACCTTTATGACACCGCGCAGACCGGGCATTTCGAGCTTGAAGCATAGTATGGTACTGCATTGAATCGAGCAAACGCGGTTCTTCCGAGTAGTCCATGATAGCCGCTGCGGAATGGGACGATATCGAAGATTAACTCCTCGCTTCGGAAGTTGTCCGGAGATCCGAAGACAACCTTAACGATATTGAGCCCGTATAGCGGGCCTCTACGCCTGGTGTGACTCCTTTAAAGGTAGTCCTTGTAGGCTTGATCCTTCATGGGTTAATGCCCATTTTTCGCACTGTATCCTGATAGAGCAGATTAAGGCTGCTACCTCCGTCCATAAGGACGCGAGTCAGGTGGAACCCATCGATTATTGGGTCTAAGACCAGTGTGGCTGAGCCACCATGCCGGATACTGGTTGGATGATCCCGGAGATCAAAAGTGATCAGGCATGATGACCATGGATTAAATTTTGGGGCGATTGGCTCTATCGCGTAGACGTCCCTGAGCACATTCTTGCGGTCACTCTTGGGGATGTGGGTAGCATATATTATGTTCACGGCAGTCTATGTTCGGTTGCTGGGGCTCTTCGTCATTATCCTCGCTTTGCAGTCCCTTTTCCCTGTGCTCGGCGTTCAATTTGCCAGACTGTTTAAAAACCCTGCAATCTCTATTTGTATGATTGGGTGGCTTGTCTGGGGTCCCATGAATCTGGCATGGACGATCAAGTATGCGGTCCAAGCTGGATGGGCCTGAATTGTTCTTTTGGAACGGCTTCTTCCGCTGATCGGACTTGGAGCCCCTGAACCCATCATTGACTGTCGTGTCCTTGGTGTAATCACTGTTGTTTCGACGCTTGTATCTGTTGCGCCAAGACTTGTCTTTGCTAGTTTTAGCTTCTGGGGTACCGGCGTCGCTTGCATTGTTTTTGCTACGGGCCAACCAACTCTCCTCGCCAGCACAAAAGCGGGTCCTGAGTGCCGTGAGGGCTGCCATGGATTTTGGCTTTTCGTGGCCAAGGTGGCGAGTGAGCCATTTGTCGCGGATGCTGTATTTGAAGGCTACTACGGCTTCAGCATCCGGACAATCGACGATTTGGTTCTTTTTAGTTAAGAACCTAGTCCAGAATTTCCTGGCGGACTCTCCGGGCTGTTGAACTATATGGCTTAAGTCATCAGCGTCCGGAGGTCGAACATATGTACCTTGGAAGTTATCGAGGAAGGCCTCTTCCATGTCCTCCCAGCTGCCAATGGAATTTGCAGGCAGACTGTTGAGCCAGTGCCGAGCTGGCCCCTTTAGTTTTAAAGGGAGGTATTTGATGGCGTGGAGGTCATCTCTGCGGGCCATATAAATGTGGAGAATGAAGTCTTTGATCCACACCGCGAGGTCCATGGCTCCATCGTATAATTCTATATTCACAGGTTTAAACCCTTCTTGGAATTCATGATCCAGGACCTCATCAATGAAGCAATGAGGGTGCCTCTATATCGTGCCATATCACGACGTAGGTCTGATGGAGTCCGTTTGCGGTTTTCGGCCCGCGCATGACTAAGTTTGTCATGTCCGAATAGGGTGCCGTCGTAGCGTGTCGAGGCACGCCCTCTCGATCCGTAGATTCATCTAGTATGTCCTGGTTTATTGTTCAGGGTTTGCCGGAGGTCATATGTATGCCCATGGGCTAATTTACCTCTGCCTGTGCGCTGAGGCAGGGCTGGCTGGTGTTCGACGTGAGTTGTCGTTTTGTCTCGACCATATGGTGGTCGGTCAACCACATTGTATGATGGAGGTATGTAGTTCAGCGCCTCCTCGTCAAACCGAGGTAGCAATTTGCTCTTTGGGTAGCTTCTGGTTGGGCGATTGAGGCCATACTCTTCGCCTGCTAGGACATCCGTCCATTTATCATTGAGCAGATGTTGGTCAGTCTGAAGCTGCTGCTGCTTCTTTTTCAGGATCCTTGCCATGGCAATTAGCTGGCACTTGAAGCGCACCTGCTCCAGAGGTTCCTCAGGCACGATGAAATCGTCGGTGCCGAGGCTCACCTCATCCTCGGAGAGCGGAAGATAACTTCCTTCCTATGAGTCTTCGTGCGTGGCCTGCTCACCAGGGCTACCTGCCCATCTTCCCTTTCATCTTGTTCATTAGCTATTTCAACGGGGTCTTTGTTGTCTTCGGCACCTTCTGGAGTATTATCTTCTCCTATGCTGGTGTTGTTTTCTTTACTGCGGCATGACTTAGAGCACCAATGTCGGTGTCAAAACCGGCGGATCTCGGGTAGGGGGTCCCAAACTGCGCGTCTAAGTTCGATGGTAACATGAGACAAGGGACATGATGTTTACCCAGGTTCGGGCCCTCTCTATGGAGGTAATACCCTACGTCCTGCTTGATTGATATCGATGAATATGAGTATTACAAGAGTGGATCTACCTCGAGATCGTAATGGCTAAACCCTAGAGGTCTAGCTTGTATGGCTATGATAATGAGTCTCCTATCCGGACTAAGTCCTCCGGTTTATATAGACACCGGGAGGATCTAGGGTTACAAAAGGTCGGTTACAAAGAAGGGAATCTACATATCTGGTCGCCAAGCTTGCCTTCCACGCCAAGAAGAGTCCCATCCGGACACAGGTGCAGTCTTCGGTCCTCGTATCTTCATAGCCCATCAGTCCAGCCCATGGCTAACAGGCCGGACGCCCGAGGACCCCTTAGTCCAGGACTCCCTCAGCAGGCGCCGGGGACTGGTGTGTGTGCATACTACATTTTCGAGAACATTCACATGATGGCATCCGAAAGGAGCAGATCTCAAAGACAGGAATGGGTACGTTTGCTAGAACACTATTCACAATTTTTACATGATTATCGATATCTAGTCACACAACTAATACACATGCATATTGATCTCATTCTTAACAGTTCAAAGAGGTGCGGGACAAGCTCCTAGCAACGGAGCGCATACGAGCACTTCAAGAAGAAATAGCGGGATTTTTGCTCGATCAAGTCATAGATCCCAAAGGAAAATACTATTACCCGCTACCGCCCCCATGAACCACTCCCTATTGTCATCGTGCTACAAAGGCACCAAGGCAACATGTAGGATAAATTGTATATATATACATGTGTATGTGTATAATGGTGGTTATGAGACATTCGATGATATATATATATATGATCAATTCTACGGGAAATTCTATTTATATATATGCATAACGTGTACAATATGTGGTATCGTAAAATACCAGCAAACAAAAAAGAATTAAATAGAAAACACAAAATTAAAGGAAAAAGAAAAAATAAAACCAAAACCACCCAAATATTTTAGTACCGGTTGGTGTTAGCAACCGGTACTAAAGGGCTCCCCGCCCCGGCGCTGGCTCGTGCGACATGGTGGCTCTTTAGCGGCGGTTCGTGCAGAACAGGTACTTAAGGTGGGACCTTTAGTCCCCACTCTTTAGTGCCAGTTGCAGAACCGGCACTAAAGGCCCTTACGAACCGGTGATACACCCCAGTTCTGCACTAGTGCTCGCCCTCGAGATTCAGAGAGGCTAGGAAGAAATAGATTAGGTTTGGGGATCTTCTCAAAATCCATCGATTGTCGCAGGGGGTTTGGGGTGCTACCACCCTTAGAAGCATGGTTACAGTTCCATCAAAACTTGTATACTCCATACTTTTTGGTGGCAGTGTCGATCTTCTTAGATTCTCGGGAAAATTCCTTCTCTGGGCACTTCCGATAGTGGCATAACCTTTTCCTCAATTCTTCTGTCTTTTTTCCTTGGTACGGTCCTCCTATGACTGGGTCTTCTTAGCTCACGGGTCTGGCGCCAATACTAAACAACTATCGATATCTCATGGTAGTCAACAATTTATGGTTTCTCCTACAGGAAATGGGTCTGGGCTTCATTCTCACCATATGACCTACGATTGGCAATAGCTGCATTGTACAAGGGAAAATTTGCATACCATTCTAAGGTTTAAACAAGGTTTTGATCGTCGTCGCTCTACTATGGGTAAGTCACTCAGATTTACCATCCCTTATAGCAAGGCGAATAATAAGAGTAAGTCGGTATGGTGATCAGTCCATCCCGCACCCAAATCATTACCTTGTATATGGTTTAGCGAATCTCACATTCTAACACTTGGTCATCCTCACAAGCATTGCAGAATTTCTCTTGTCCACGATCTGGGTTCAGAAAAAAAAATCCATTGATTCTGCAAGCCAAAGAAACATCTATCGTTCCTTCACAACTCTCAGGTTTTGCGTTACTCCTATAAGATCGTCTGTTGATAAAGTCGTATCTTCTTCCAGGGTTTTTCCTTCAGCAAGAGTGTGCTTGCTTCTTGGCAGGTCCTGGGGCCTGTGGGTTATGGCACATCTCATCACTTATAAACCTTGAACTCATTATCGGGGGCAGCTGATCATTATTCCAACAACCAGCTTCCTAGCATTCTTAAATCCATCCAATTGTACTATATCCCTTCCTTCCATTTGTACCAAACTCAGACGTGATTACTCAAACTCATCATGGAGTTACAATTGCTCCATATTACCAACATTATGCCTCCTTTATATCCAATAGTACTTCATCCCTTCATATTCTTGGGATATCCCACGTACCGAGATAAAACTCGTACTTATTTTGTCCAAAGTCTACTCTGTGGAATATCATAATCCTTTCCAGGGGTCAAGTGTCATCACAGGGTACAACCACCCTTAAAATTCTCAAATCTTCCATAGACCGTATTTCTCATATCCTCGAAAATGGTCAAAATCTTTATTCATCGAGTAACTTCTCAGAAAATCCAAATCAGTACCAACGATGCTAAATTTATTGATTCGCAAATTATTACAATCTCCTGTATTTCCACTACGGTGTCAACTCAACACCCTAATATAAAAGAAATGTCCCTACTACTACTACTACTATATTTCTCACAGACTCTACTATTTAACACAAATATCCTCATTGGGATAAACTTTGGCAAAGTGCCCTACTTTATTACAACAGTAACATATTACTTCTGACAAGTCTCGAGGTTTCCTTGTGATTTCAAAGCCTCCTTTGGTCCTCGACTTCCTTTTTGGGCAACCACTAAAGTAGTGCCCTGACTCCTTGCAGCCGAAACAGGTGATATGACTCAGTTCCTTCCTGGAATCCAATCTATTTCTCTCCCTGGACTTTTCCGTTCCAATTAGGGCTTCTATTTCCTATCACTACTAGGAAAAGGGCTATAGATGGAATTGACACTAATGGCGCACCAGACATGTGGTGCGCCATTACTATATACTAATGGCGCACCATATGTTGGTGCGCCATTAGTGTGCAAATACTAATGGCGCACCACGTCCACGGTGCGCCATTAGTAAAAACATTTTTTTATTTTTTTCAAAACTACTAATGGCGCACCGTGGGAGTGGTGCGCCATTACTAGTTGAACTAGTAATGGCGCACCACATCCACGGTGCGCCATTAGTAATTTTTTTTTAAATTTTTTCAAAACTACTAATGGCGCACCGTGGGAGTGGTGCGCCATTACTAGTTGAACTAGTAATGGCGCACCATGCCACGGTGCGCCATTAGTAACTTGGCCCAAACATTCGCCCGAATGCACCCCCCCTGGACCGCCTTTTCAGTTTAAAAAAA
This sequence comes from Triticum aestivum, assembly GCF_018294505.1. Classification (NCBI taxonomy): domain Eukaryota; kingdom Viridiplantae; phylum Streptophyta; class Magnoliopsida; order Poales; family Poaceae; genus Triticum; species Triticum aestivum. The sequence goes on along the minus strand of NC_057797.1, from coordinate 289,029,826 downwards.
ATAAAAGAAAATGATAGAAATGTCAAAAAATAAAAGAAAATAAGATTCCCATGTGATATGTGGTCTAGTTGTTAGCAAAATTTACAAACATGAATTTTTGACTTTTTTGCAAAATCTCTCGAGAATTTGTAAAAATGGGCATAACTTTTGCGTACGAACTCGGATGAAAAAGTTTTTTATATGAAAAATCATCTAGTCGAAAAGTTACATCCGAATTTAACTGGGGGAACCCCGTTAAACATTTTCAAAATCCTCAAAAACCTAACAAAAAAAGATATAGGGCTTTTAAGATCTGGAGAGGCAAAAAAATTCAAAAAAAATTCAAACTTAGTAATGGCGCACCTGCCCATGGTGCGCCATTAGTATCTTCCCGCCTTCAAAATTCAAAATAAGTCAACAAAATAAAAAAAAGTTACTAATGGCGCACCTGCCCATGGTGCGCCATTAGTATCTTCCCGCCTTCAAAATTCAAAAGAAGTCAAAAAAATAAAAAAAAGTTACTAATGGCACACCTGCCCATGGTGCGCCATTAGTATCTTCCCGCCTTCAAAATTCAAAATAAATCAAAAAAATAAAAAAAAGTTAGTAATGGCGTACCTGCCCACGGTGCGCCATTACTATGTCGTATATATGGCTGGGCGCACCTCCTCCACTCCATCTCCTCCTCTCCTCTCCTCCACTCCATCTCTTCCTCTCCTCCACTCCATCTTCCCTTCTCTCCTCCACCATACTACCCTCCTCCTCTCCGGCGAGCTCCTCCTCCTCCTCTCCGGCGACCTCCTTATCCTCTCCGGCGACCTCCTCCTCCTCTCCGGCGACCTCCTCCTCCTCTCCGGCGACCTCCTCCTCTCCGGGAACCTCCTCCTCCCTCCTCTCCTCCCCTCCCCTCCCCTCACGGTTTCTCCTCCCTCCTCTCTGGTGAGCTCCTCCTCCCTCCTCTCCTCCCATTCCCTCATGGTTTCTCCTTCCTCCTCTCCGATGCTTTGGTGAACTCCTCTCCGGCGACCTCCTCCTCCTCTCCGGTGATGTAGGCGAGCGCCTCTCCGGTGACCTCCTCCTCCTCTCCGACGAACTCCTCTCCGGCAAAAGAACACGACAAAAGAACGTACAAGATCCAAAAACAGGAACAAAATTTGAAATAATATCGTGCCAAAAAACGAGCAAAAAAAACTAGCAAAAAATGGGCAAAAAAAATCACGATCCAGATCCAAATTCAAAATTCAAAAATAGCAATGGCGCACAGTGGGGGTTAGACGGTGCACCACTACTATTTTCCCGCCTTCAAAATTCAAAAATACTAATGGCGCACCGTGGCCTATACTAATGGCGCACCAGTGGCCTATACTAATGACGCACCGTGGCCTATACTAATGGCGCACCAGTGGTGCGCCATTAGTATACCAGATACTAATGGCGCACCAGTGGTGCGCCATTAGTAAAAATTACTAGTGGCGTGCTAGTAATGGCGCACCAGTGATGCGCCATTAGTAGGCAAACTGGTGCGCCATTAGTAGGCCATTTCCTAGTAGTGTATGGGTCATACTCTACTTCCTCTGTCGGTAATTCTACTAGATCTCCATTCAGACAATTCTGGGAGACGTGTCCTTCTTCTCCACATGAATAGCACGTCTTGGTGCAGGGTTTAATTGGGTCTGCTTTGGGTGTGTCCTCCACCTCTTCCTTCATCACTGGTTCTTCTAAAATTTCCATGAGGGCTCCTTTCATTGCTTCTTTTTTCTGTTGGATTGTTCATTGAACCACAGGGTAAATGTGACACTGAGCAGGGTAGTGGGTAGTCCCTTCACACAAGAAACAAGTAATCTGCCTAGTTGGGCATTCTTCAGCTGGGTGACTTCCTTCACAATTAGGGCATTCATCCTTGTGTTCTTTATGGTTGTGTCCTATTTCTCCACAAATCTTGCATGCGCAAGGTTTCTTCATATCGTTTCCATAAGGCTTCAACTCCTAGGATACAAGCCGAGACCTTTGCAGAGTCAACTTAAATTCTTCCCAAGTGGTTACTCTTTGCCACCCATTGATGGTTTGGTACATGCTCCACCAAGTAGCGGCACCTCTCTCAAAGCACTGAAGAGCATGTTGGGCCATATCCTTTCCAACTATAGTATTATTCTTCATGTGATCTTCCATGTTCTGAATCCATCGGTCCGTCTCCAATTGACTTATCGGTCCCGAAAATATGAGTTCATCTCCATTCATCCTATGTTGGGTCCATGGGTTTTGGGGGTAAGATAAGAGAGATTGAGAGGGGTACACACAATACAAACAATAGTTTTAAAAAGACATATTTTTATTTTGTGGCTGTCAGAAAAACATCAAAAAAATGATAGCTCACAATCGTCGCATCTAATGTAGGTATATAACAGGGGTTTGTTCTTCTAAAGGTCAATAAATCTTCAAAATCGCCAAACTCTTCATGTCTCTAATGGCTTCTTCCGATCGTGCTTGTCCTTCTCAAGTTCTTTTGCCAAATCATCTCTGTTGATGCGAAGTCTCTCGTGACGTCCTTTAATATTTCTGAAGTTGCATTTCCAAACTTCTGGGTTTCAACATCCTTGGAATGAACCACGGTCCTACTGTCCTTCAGTTCATATCGAATCTCCGGTATCTCGAGGTTTTGCTCCTCTAGCTTGGCTACTTTCAGCTTTTGGGTCCTGAAGTTCCACCCTAAACTTCTTGATGTATTACACCGGCTAAGGTTAAAACTTCGTCTTTTGCTGATAGGTGCTCCATTAGCCCTTTTGTCTTCCAATCCTTCCGAAGAGATGTATGCTTAACTCAGCACGGTGACAATAGCTTAAGCGAACGATAACATCTTTGAATAGCTGTCTTTATGCCCATGTCATTGCCATGAGCTATCATTCCATAGTTGATATCTCCTGCCTTAGGGTTTTCTTGACAAAACCTTTGAGTTCTAATGCTCCATGTTCCGGTCTTTCTCCGACACACCTTGATCTCGGGTATTGACAACTTCAATAGTCGGACAAATTCTATAAGGGTAGCCTTCCTAGGTCTTACCAATCTGGAAATTCTTCAGAGCCTTTAAATTCTCCTATTCTTCGGAGTCTTCAACCGCTGTAGTTTCCATTGCATGGTAAAATCATCTTTATTCTATAGTGGTCTTAGTTGTCTGATATATTGTACTTCTTGGAGTGGTTTCATCAGTCGAATCTTCGTGTGGTTAAAAGGGGAAAGGGGTATATTCTAACTAAAAGGGAATATTTGATAAAGCTCAGAAAAGAAGAGAGGCACAAGATCTTTTTGAAAATAAGGTTTGTGAGAAAATCTTTCCTATGGGCTTGCCAGTTTCTAGGGGTCACGTCCTACAGTCAACATGGGCTCTGATACCATCTTGTAGCGACCCGACCTCAGACTGTCAAGTCTATGTGCTTAAGTGTCATCCCTAGATCGGTATGGTGGCACACACAGTACTCGAAGATTTATAATAGAGGTAAATCACATGTATAAAGTAACGTAAATACTATTACCTCAGTCCAAATAGCAGAAGTAACAACAAGGTTGTGGATTCCCATCAACACCAATGTCAAATTTGAGTGTAGAAATCGTAACCCTAACGTATCACTTACTCGTCGTAAGATTCCTGCACCATGAGACATTGCAGCCATGTAGGTCAGTACATTGAATGTACTGGCAATTTCACACTGTAGAGCAATGCTGAATAACGTCTATCACTACATGCATATTTGGCTGGTGGAGGCTCTAAGTTTAACATTTGCATAATCTAAATTTTCCCTACAACAAAGGCATACATTTTACTTAACTACAAAGTTGGTTGAAAATTATTGAGAAGGTTCCTCCAACTCAATCCCAAATTAACAGTACCAACCCAACAAGTTTATTAAGTAAAATGATGAGATCAAATCAATAATTCAAGTACCAGATACTCAAGATGCCCATAACCGGGGACATGGCTAATCATGATTAGTTTGTACACTCTGTAGAGGTTTGCGCATTTTCCCCCACAAGACTCCATCTCCTCCGTTCAATTTCTTACACTACATGTTGTTTGAGAAACAGATGATCGAGACATAGTCTTTCCAAAGCATTAACTCTTTACTCTGGGTAGACACTACCACTTACTTTCCCCTGACATCTGCTAGCCTACCACTAAAAGAGGTCACACAACATACTCAACTATGCCACAGCCCATAATGGCTTATGGCTGCACACGAAAGTTTCTAGCACGAATAATCTTATGATCCCTTTGAGCCTGGGTGGCCTTCCATAGGGTGATCACACGGGTACTCCGGGATCCCCTTGGGCAAGCACTAGGTTCTCCAAGTGCCCGGGCAAACCACTGGGTGCTCCAGGGTGCCCCAACCATTCCACCCAGATGTGTATTAAAGTAGCCACCTTAAGTTTCCCTTAGTTAAATATAACTCTCACATCTTTCATGAATCTCACAAACAAAATCCACGTCTATGAGCATAGCAAAGCAGTATGAGCATAACGTAGTAACACCCGGGGTTTAATGTAAGACAATAGGTTCCTACCTCATCAACTACTTCCCAAATACCCACATGTTATCACATCCTACTCATGCAATGTTTGAGGGTTGAAACTAATGCAAAAAATGGGTAATGAAGGGATATGATCAAAGTGTGAACTTCCCTTGTATTGTTGATGAAGATGATTCGCACTCATAACTCATGATAGTTCTATTCGTCACACTCCATTCAATCTATCGTGAGGAAGCAATTGCATACATAAGCTCTCATCCAAAAGATTCGAAGAAAAGCTCTCGGAAAACTTCGAAATCAAGCAAACAACTCTTGCAACAGAAAACAATTTCTAACAGTACCAAAATTAGGTGGATTTGGTCTTATCAGAAAGTTTAGGTCAAGAGTTTCAATTAGCAAAAAGAATCAATTAAAATGGAGTTATAAAACTCGAGTTATGAACAAAAGAAGTTTGAATTCAAATCTGTTTGAAACCAAATTTTAAACTTTCAAAAACATGTTTAAGTTGTTTTACTGCATAGAGGGGATCATAACAAAGAAGTGGGTGTTGGTTTCATTGGATTTGGACAAGCGAGTAAAAAGTTGTAGTCGTTTGAACATCAGGGGCTAAACTATAAATAAAAATAATTACTATAAGGTCCCTGGCTATGATTCAGTACTAACGGACGAACGTCCACTACAATAACCTAAACGATGAACACGTTCATTACAGAAGCAAACATAGCGAACGTTTACTAATTAGTGAAAACATTTTGTGGAAAATAAACAAAACGATCTAGATCGTTGGATCCAGATTCGACGGCGAGGGAGGCGGCGGTTACCGCAGCGATCGCCGGAGTTCGGGAAGACGGCGGTGGCGGATTCGGACGGGGACGGGGATGTGGCTCCGGGGCTCGGCGACATCGGGGAGTAGACGATGAGGGGCGGCTCGGCGAGGCGCGCCTAGAGGTGGGGTCGGCGGCGGCCGAGAGCTAGGCGGGCGGCGACGGCGGCGGCGATGGCCGCCGAGAGCTAGGCGGGCGGTGACGGCGGCGGCGGCGGCTTAGATGCGGGAGAGAGAGGGAGGGTACCGGGCGGCGGCTATATAGGAGGGGCGCGGTCTCGAGAGGCGTGGGGAAGGGGCAGGCGCAAAGGCGGGTGGGCGCAGTGTCCGTACACGGCGGTAGCGGCGCTGTCGTGGCCGCGCCGGTCTCCGAGCGGAGCTCGGGGACGAGCAGGCGAGCGGTGTGGGCTGGCTAGGCCGTCACCTGGCGAGCTGGGCCGGACTAGTCCGGTCTGTCCGAAAAGTTTTTTTAAAACAAATTTGTGTACACACAATAAAATAATATAAACCAAATAAGATAAAAAATAAACTATAGGCATATAATATATCAAAATTTTCAGAAAAAAGATTTTCTACCACGTGAACATTTTTCAAGCATCAAATAAAATCCACAAAAATTCAAATAAAGAAAATAGTGCTAATGACTATTTAACACCTAATAAAAATCATTTTAAAAATACCAAAATGATTTCAAATTTATTTATCTCCAATTTTCTAATGTAGGGAATCATTTTACCCTAATTTCCATATATTTTATTTTTGGAGAAAAATAATTTGAATAAAACCCAAATAAGTCCAAATTGGAAATAATTTCAAATGGACTTTAAATTTGACTCTTTGAAACTTCCAACTCATATTCCATATGTTTTGACGAAGTCATTTTATCTTCTCTCATGAAAATCATTGAGTTGCTTAAAGTTTCTGAATTTGATATATTTCCAAATGAAATTTAAATCCTTTCAAAACCCTTTGTCATTTAATTAAATGGAAGAAGTCATATCATATTCTCTCTAGGGTTTTGTATTTGAAAAGAATTTGAATTCGTGGAGATCATAAATGCAAAAATGAAAGTTTGGGAAAGTCCTTTTATTCCCTCTCATTTAACTTTTAAAAAGTTTCAAGTTCCACTCAATTTGACACAAACAACCACGCCACAATCAAACAAACAATGAAAACTATTTATTTAATATAAAATTCCAAAATTTAGAATTTTGGGATGTTACACTTAGGGACAGTGACCATCAACTCCGACTCACATAACCCAATAACCTTCCACTTCCACATTGCCTACTCGTATAACCCATCATTGCATTTCTGGAATCCCATTGAGTTTCCGCAAAAACCACCACCGCTTTCCACTGCCACCATTTGGCATTTCCCTTTGGAGATTTTGAGTTCGCGGTTTTTCCATTTCCTAAGGTGTTTCGGCTAATTAGGAATGGGTCGACATCGACAACACCGCCTCTTATCATCGACACAGACGGTAACCTCGACGACATCATTGTATATTCCACTTGCAATTGCATTGATAACCCCTAGACTATTTTGCGTCAGTTGCCTATCGAGACTAGCCATTTGAGTATTGTCGGCAACGTTACTTGTGCACATTAGTAATCATCGATCTACACCTCAATTGCATACATACCATACCATATCGGTATCATCATGGTATCATATCACCTCGTGTGCCTCAAGTTTGTTCTCGCATATACCAAATTGCTATCTTGGTTTGTGCATTGTGGCCATACCAAAAAAGAAGAAGAATGAGCATTTAAGAAAATAGCTAGTAAGCAATAGCCATAGCATCATACCACATTGCATAAGATTGTCATATCTGATTATCTTGGATCATCCTAAGAAGAACAACGGGAACATCATATATACATAGCATACTTGGGATAGAAGTCTTTGCATTTTTGTCTCCTATAGGTTGTGCACAAGTGTCGTATCCACCTATTGAGCAATCATGATAGTGTCTCTCTAGAGTTGTGCAACACGAGCGTTTTCCGTGGATTCCACATTTTGTGCTCATTCCTTGGTTGCACGACCCCATTTATCTATATGTGTGTGCGTTTCCGTGTGACATTCATTGCTATTGGTCTACTTGTTTCACTTGCGAATTTTGGAATCTCTTTCAACATTATTGACTCTTGCTAACATTTTGCATTAAATTTTTGTGCCACTATCCTCACCGAGCTCCACCATAAGCCCTACTTGTGTAGGTGTGAGAAATTGGCGAGATCAGTACCAATTGTGATATTTCCTTGTTATATCATTGAGTGATCATTGATCCATTATCAACATCGGTCAAGGTACATTTGGTATAGTTCTCTTCTTTATCCCACTCATATTTGCTCGAGTCTTGTGATGGATAGGCAAGGCATTTCATCTCCGGTCATCGACAACAACCACGGCACAAACAACTACATCACCAAAGCATCCATCTTCGATCTACAACAACAAATGCAAGGCACACAATCAAGATTGCGAGAACGCATCGACAACCTCGCCACCTACTTGCGAATCTTCGACCACAAGCTCGACGACCACAAACAAGAGAATGATGCAAGGATGGAGGAAATTCGGTCCTTGATGAAGTCTACTTCCCCTTCGTCATCTTCAAGGCGGCGGCGAGCAAGTCGATCATCATCGGAGTGCCCAAGCGATGCAAGCGCAATTCATCCACATCTACATGGCAACCATCATCACATTCGTGATACAAGTCGTCATGAAGGGCAAGTCACCTCTGAGGGAGTCCTGGACTAAGGGGTCATCGAGCGTCCGGCCTGTTATCTACGGGGCGGACTGATGGGCTGTGAAGATATGAAGACCGAAGATTGTACCCATGTCCGGATGAGATTCTCCTTGGCGTGGAAGGCAAGCTTGGCGAGCAACTATGAAGATTCCATCTTATGTAACCGACTCTATGTAACCCTAGATCCCCCCGGTGTCTATATAAACCGGAGGGTGTAGTCCGGAAAGGATATACTCAATTCCCTAGTCATACAGGCTAGACTTCTAGGGTTTAGCCATTACGATCTCGTGGTACATCAACTCTTGTAATACTCATATTCATCAATATCAATCAAGCAGGAAGTAGGGTATTACCTCCATAGAGAGGGCCCGCACCTGGGTAAACATCGTGTCCCCTGTCTCCTGTTACCATGAACCTTAGACGCACAGTTCGGGACCCCCTACCAGAGATCCGCCGGTTTTGACACCGACATTGGTGCTTCCATTGAGAGTTCCTCTGTGTTGTCACTGAAAGGTTTGATGGCCCCTTCAATCATCAATAATGACGCTGTCCGCAGAGAAACTTTCCTCCCCGGCAGATCTTCGTGTTCGGCGGCTTCGCACTGCGGGCCAACTCGTTTGGCCATCTGGAGCTGATCAAAAGCTATGCTCCTGGCCATCAGGTCAGATTCGGGAGCTTGAACTACGTCGTGTACATCCGTGGAGACTTGATCTTCACCGGATTCGATACCGCGGTGGCTGCTCCCAGTCACCCCGATGATCATGACCTAAATCTGTCATCGGGCCGCATCTGGGAGATCGCTCCTGTAACCATTTCGGCCCTAGAGCCGGAGCAGGGCACGCCATCCAAAGAAGGGAGGATTACCTCCACCTCGGAGGCCGCAGAATCCACGACGTTGGATCCGCACATGGACCTGGTCTCACACGATGCCTATACCACCAGAATGCCAGACTCGTCTCTGGCCGTAGGTTCCGATCCGCGCGAGCCCGTGGACGCCGAGCTTGATCGTTTATCAATCTTCAAATTCAGTGCCGCAAACATCTTCCAGCACTCGCCTTTGGGCGATGTGCTAAAATCATTAAAAAACCTCTCCTTGGCAGAGGACTCTCAGCCGAACTATATCTGGCTCAAACTAGGGGCTGACGATGGAGAATTTTACTTCCCACCCGCCACGCACTTTATAGCCACGATCGAGGATTTGACCGACGAACTTGATTACGACTCCGAGGACATCGACGGTAAGGATGATGATGCGGGAGAAGAAGAGGCCCAGAACCCGCCGTTCAACGAACGCTGGACGGCCACTTCCTCGTATGACATATACATGGTGGATGCACCCAAGGAGAAAAGCGGCGACGATAAGGAAGACCCAGTTGAGTATAAAACCTTTCGAAATACAGTCCAAGCGCCAGCGTCAGCGGTGCCGCTCTAAGTCATGCTGCAGTAAAGACAGCAACACTGGCACAGGAGAAGATGACACTCTGGAAGGTGCCGAAGACAATGAAGACCCCGTCGATAAAGCAAACAAACAAGATGAGCGGGAAGATGAGAAGGTTAGCCCTGTTAAACAGGCCACACACGAAGATTCGGAGGACGATAAATACCTCCCGCTCTCCAAAGATGAGGTGAGCCTCGGCACCGAAGATTTCATCGTGCCCAAGGAACCTCTTGAGCAGGAGCGCTTCAAGCGCCAGCTAATAGCCATGTCAAGGAGCCTGAAAAAGAAGCAGCAGCAGCTTCAAGCTGACCAAGATCTGCTCAATGATAAGTGGACTGATGTCCTAGCAGTCGAAGAATACGGCCTCAAGCGCTGAACCAAAAGCTACGCAAAGCGCAAATTGCTACCTCGGTTCGACGAGGAGGCGCTGGAGTACATACCACCATCACACAATATGGCCGACCGACCACCACGTGGTCGGGACAAAACGCCAACTCATGCCGCACACCAGCCCGCCCCACCTCATCACTCAGGCAGAGGTAAATTAGCCCACGGCCATACATATGACCTCCGGCAGAGCCTGAACAATAAAGCAGGGCATACAAGATCAATCTACGGATCATGACGACGCGCCTCGACACGCGACCACGGCCACCTATTCGGGCGTGACGAACCTAGTCATGCGGGGGCCGAACACCGCAGACAGACTCTATCAGAGCTGCGTCACGATACGGCTTGATATAGAGGCCCCGCACACCCTCATTGCTTCACTGATGAGGTCCTGGATCACGAATTCCCTGAAGGATTCAAGCCCGTGAACATAGAATCATACGATGGAACCAGGAACCCCGCGGTGTGGATCGAGGACTTCATTCTTCACATCCATATGGCCCGCGGAGATGACCTCCACGCCATAAAATACCTCCCTCTAAATCTCAAAGGGCCATCTCGGCATTGGCTAAACAGTCTGCCTGAGAATTCCATTGGCAGCTGGGAGGACTTGGTAGAGGCTTTCCTCGATAACTTCCAAGGTACATATGTTCGACCTCTGGACGCTGATGACTTAAACCATATAGTTCAACAGCCCGGAGAGTCCACCAGGAAATTCTGGACAAGGTTCTTAACTAAAAAGAACAAAATTGTCGACTGTCCAGACACAGAAGCTCTAGCAGCTTTTAAGCATAGCATCCTTGACGAATGGCTCGCTCGCCACCTCGACCAAGAAAAGCCAAAATCCATGGAAGCCCTCACGACACTCATGACCCGCTTTTGTGTGGGTGAGGACAGTTGGCTGGCCCGTAGCAAAAATAATGCAAGCGACGCCCGCACCCCTGAAGTTAAAAGCAACAAAGACAAGTCTCGACACAATAGATACAAGCACCGAAACAACAGTGACAACACTGAGGATACGGCGGTCAACACCGGATTCAGTGGCTCTAAGTCGGGTCAGCGGAAGAAGCCGTTCCAAAAGAACAATTTGGGCCCATCTAGCTTAGACTGCATACTTGATCGTCCGTGCCAGATTCATGGCACCCCCGACAAGCCTCCTAATCATACAAATAGAGAGTGTTGGGTTTTCAAACAGGCAGACAAATTAAACACCGAGAACATGGAAAAGGGATCGCAAAGCGAGGACGATGACGAAGAGCCATGACAACCGAACACAGGGGGGCAGAAGAAGTTTGCCCCTCTGGTCAAAATGGTGAACATGATATATGCTACGCACATCCCCAAGAGGGAGCGCAAGCGTGCGCTCAGGGACGTCTACGCGATAGAGCCAGTCGCCCCAAAATTCAATCGATGGTCGTCATGCCTGATCAATTTTGATCGCCGGGATCACCCGACCAGTATCCGTCACGGAGGCTCAGCAGCACCAGTCTTAGACCCGATAATTTATGGGTTCCACCTAACTCGTGTCCTTATGGACAGCGGTAGCACCTCAATCTGCTCTATCAGGATACAGTGTGAAAAATGGCCATTAACCCATCAAGGATCAATCCTACAAAGACTACCATTATAGGAGTCATTCCGGGCGTAGAGGCCCGTTGTACGGGCTCAATCACATTAGAGGTTGTCTTCGGATCTCCGGACAACTTCCGAAGCGAGGAGTTAGTCTTTGATATCGTCCCATTCCATAGTGGCTATCATGCACTGCTCGAACGAACTGTGTTTGCTCGATTCAATGTAGTGCCACACTATGCTTATCTCAAGGTCAAGATGCCTGGCCCACGTGCTGTCATAACAGTCAATGGCAATATGGAATGCTCTCTCTGTACAAAGAGCACACAGCGGCCCTAGCAGCAGAAGTACAAAGCGGCCTTCTCAAGCAGAACCTTCATTCGGCCGCCGAGCCGTCGGACACCCTTAAGAGTGTCCCAACTACTCTGCAACAGGAGAGCTCGGCTCATCAGGATCTCGACTAGCAATCCGGCCTCCGTCTCAGTCCTGATCAAGCGGTGGCATGCGCTCCGCGCGTACATAACTACGCACTCAAAATTCCATGGGCATCGACGGAGGCACAACTAGCTTGTGATCCACGGCACGGTTCAACCGACATCAGACACACACATACTTTCACTTCTACTGGTTTTCTTGCAGGTTTTAATCCTACACGCCCCATCGGATGGTCTGCTTATCGGTCCTCTTGAAGGATAAACACACCAAGACGGCGAGGAGTGCAGACATATGGGGACTTTTTAGGTGATTTCATTAACGATAACTCTACCTGTCTTCCAGGACCCACATGCAGCTCTTCCCTGGTTTCGGCATGTTAAATAGTCTGTTGCTTATTGCACTACTTGTATCAATGTGCCTTGACGTACTAATTACATTACAATGAAAACAGTTTGTTGCTGGAGCTGTAGGACCCCAGCTTTTTACCTTTACATCTTTTTTGTTTTTTTTCCAGTTTCCCTGTGGATAACCCCATCAGGTAGCACCCGTACACTTTGGTACGTTTTGATGTTTGACAGGGGCTTTATAGCACCCCACATTACGACAACAAAAATCCGAACACTTCTTGTAAGTATAGTCCGGCACGCCGAATTTAGCATTATGTGCATTGGCTCCGAATCATGTCTTTGGTTAATAGTTGGGTTGCCTGGCTCCTGTGCTTGCTATCCTATGTTCCGCTACATCCGCTAGGGTAGTAAAGGGAGAACTACCGGGATTGTGCCCTGGTCTAAACCGGATGAGCACCTCAGTAGAGAAAGCCGAAAACTGACTGTCATGATGCGGCGAGAGCCGGTCAGCTGTTCGGAGGTTTCAAATCATTGGAGATTTTTCCGCATTACGCGAAGGATCGGTACTCCCTGATTAGACGCTGACAGCACCCTGGTTCATATACCAGGGGCTGCGCCTATGTTTTATTATAAAACTCCTATGGCTAAGTGAGGGTGTTCAAGCCGTATAGTCTGGTTGCCTGGTTCGTTGCGCTAAACAACTCCTTCAAGGACCATATAATTGGATCAAGATTGTTTAGATACCATCCTGAACACCACCGTACTACCTACGTGAGGGCAGAAGCCGACGACTGGCCAACCCTCAGATTTCATACAACACGGCCGCACAGGAGGATACAATTAAAACATAATAAAAATTATATTACAAATAGGATTTGTTTTCATCATACAAGGCAAAATATGAATGTATTTATTTGAGAATAATGTCCTTCCCGCACTGCGTTGCTACAAGTCGAGATCCCTCTAGGACGTCTGCAAAATATCGCTCGGGTGTGCGGTGCTATTTGCCCTCCGGCGGCCCCCGGGCCACCTCGACGACATCCATCTTAGCCCACCACATCTTGCAACGAGCGAAGGCCATGCGGGCACCCTCGATGCAGACTGATCACTTGACGATGTCTAGCCGCGGACAAGCCTCCACCACCCGCTTCACGAGGCCAAAATAACTGCTAGGTATAGCTTCGACTGGCCATAGTCGGATTATTAAATCCTTCATGGCCAGTTCGGCCATCCTGTGCAGCTCGACCAATTGTGTCAGTTGATCGGCAAAGGCCACCGGATGTTCCGGCGCAGCATACTACGACCAAAATAGCTTCTCCAGAGAATCCCCTTCCCTAGGTAGGAAGAACTCCGCAGCATCGGATACACTGCGCGGGAGATCCACAAAAGCCCATGCGCAACTCCGAATCCGGGTTAGTAAAAGGTACTTCCTCTCCGCATACTTGCTTTGCATGTTAAACGCCTTACCCGCTGCAATCTTCTTCGCCTCCTGGATCTCCTGGAGAGCGTCCTGGGCCTCATTCCGTGCAGCCTCCGTGCTTTGATGAGCCTTGGTAAGTTCGGCCTCTTGAGCCGATGCCTCGTGCTCCAACGCTTCACACCTCTTCACCATGTCCTGGAGCTCTTGCTGGACCTCGCCGACCCGGGCCTTGAGCTTCTTTCGGGCGGTTGCTATTGGATAACCTTCCCCTCGGCTTCAGCCAGGGCCTTTCTCAGGGCCTCGACCTCAGTCATCGCTTCTGTACAAATCATGGCATTTTCGTCATCGCATATCATGTTCTTCTTTTCGAATATATAGCAGGATATGGCTTACCTTTCTTCTTCTCGAGCTTCCTCTTCACTTGGCTCAGCTCTCCCTCGGCCTCCGCCAATTTCTCCTTCAGTCCGGAGACTTCGGATGTATGTGAGGCCGCGACCAGCAACGACGCCTGTATTTAAGAAAAAATTAGTTAGTTTCTTGGCATAGGAGATTGATCCTTTGTCCAGTTTTTTCTTTCCGAACACCGGACAATGTCTCAGGGGCTACTGTCTACATTGGGATTCTCTCCTTTTGGCATCACTTACGTCAAAACCTGTTAGCAGGTTGCCGCAAGCCTCGGTTAGTCCGCTCTTGCCGGACTGAACCCTTTCAATCACCATGCCCATAAGGACACGGTGCTCATCCATAATGGAAGCACCTCGCAGCGCTTCCATCAGACTGTCCGGTGCCCCTGGTTGGACAGGGGCCACCGGCGGAACAAGCATCCCCCTTCTTTCGAAGGAGGGTGCGTGCTGGATTCTGGAGCCGCCTCGCTCTCTGGAATGGAGTCCGGTTGAGGGCTGAATTGTATACAACCCTCCCCGCCAGTCTCCGGGGGGATCGATTACCCTTGGTGTCCAGCGACAGGGGGTTCTCCTTCGGGTGCCTCATGAGCCTCTCCCCCGCTGGGAACAGTCCTTTGGGAGAGCACCTCTGCATCATCCTTGGTCTTGGGGGAGTGTGCGGCTGGCGGGGAGTCGCTGGCCATCACCTTGGAATCGAGCGAGCCTCCTGACGAGGATCGCGGAGGGCTATTGTGGGCCAGACTACAATAACATAAACAATCTTCTCAATACAATGGGGAGGGGAAACTCCATGGGCGGATAAGGTATTAGTACTTACGATGCGGCCCGAGGCTTAGCACGGGGGCGTCTCTCCGGACTGTCATCGACGTCCCATGCGGAGTTATCCGCGAGGGAGCCCTCCTCCCTTTTGGGCGCCTCCGCCTCCAGAGTTGCGGAGGCCGCCCTCTTCTTCCTCCCCCATCAGGGGGAGAGTTGCTCTCCTCCTCCTCCTCCTCCTCATCCACGCCGTCTTCGGCGGCGGGGGAATGGGTCTTGTCTTCGGACGTCACGTCCGAGGTACCCTTGCAGCGGGGGGCGCTCCGGGCCCCCTTAGCCTTTCCTGTGGCCTTCTTCTCTGGTGCCTTATAAGGTGTCGGCTCTAGCATCTTTGCTAAGCACGGGATGACTGGCTCCTCGGGCAAGGGAGCTGGACACCGGATCTGCTTCGCCATCTTCAACCAGTACTGAAAAAGAAATGTTAATGGAAGCTTAGATATCATCCTTGAAACAAGCAAGTAAGGGATGTGTTGAAAATGACATACCTCGTTGGGGAGGTGATTTATGTCGTGACCCCGGTCCGAGAAAGTGGCCGGCGGTATCTCGTTGCCCTTGAAAAGCAACTTCCAGGCATCTTCATGAGTCGTTTCGAAAAGCCTCACCAGGGTATGGTGTTTCTTTGGGTTGAAATCCCATAGAGGATGGCTTCGGCTCTGGCAGGGAAGGATTTGGCGCACCAACATCACTTGGATTATGTCGACAAGCTTGATGTCCCTATCGATCATACTTTGGATACGCGTTTGCAGCGCAATCAGCTCATCCGACGGACACTAGTTCGGGCTCTTCTCGACCCAGGAGATGAGCTCCATGGGGGCACTAGAGTTAAATTCGGCTGCCGCCGCCCAGGTGGCATCATGGGGTTCGGTGATGTAGAACCATAGCTTCTGCCGTTCCTTGACAGATTCCACGAATGTGCCTTTTGGCCAAGAGACATTGGTGAGCTTGCTCACCATGGCACCCCCGCACTCTGTGTGTTGTCCTTCCACCACCTTGGGCTTCATGTTGAAGGTTTTGAGCCACAACCCGAAGTGGGGGTGGATGCGGAGGAAGGCCTCGCACACGACGATGAATGCTGAGATATTCAGGAAAGAGTTTCAGGGATAGATCGTGGAAGTCTATCCCGTAGTAGAACATTATCCCATGGAAGAAGGGGTGGAGTGGAAACCCTAGCCCGTGGAGGAAATGAGGGAACAACACTACCCTCTCGTTGGGATTCGGTGTGGGGATGATTTGTCCCTAGGCTGGAAGACAGTTGGCGATTTCCTTCGCCAGGTACCCGGCTGCCCGAAGCTCATCGATGTCCTCCTCCTTAACAGAGGAGGCCATCCATTTTCCTTGACCTCCGGATCCGGACATGGTTGAGTGCTTTCTTGAGACAGGGAAATGAGAACTTGGGCATTGGAGCTCAAGAGCGGAGAGGCAGGAAGAAATCATGGGAGAAGAAAGGGGAATCTTATCTCCTTATAAGGGCGGTGAATATCGAAGCCCCCCCCCCCCCATTTGCCTTAAAATTCGCCTGCTCCCAAGGGTCGTGTAAACGGCGCGGTTGGGTTACCCACGCATGTATTGATGAGAATCCCGTAATAAGTGGACACGATCTCTGCTTTGACAAGACGTGCCAATGACAACCGCGTCACGAAACGAGGGGAGAAAAATGGTTCGAAATTATGACCGAACAGGCATGATGTTGCATTACTAAAGTTGTCAGCATATTGGACTTGTGTGTTATTATATTCTCTTTGCACTTGTGTGCGGTGTGTGTTACAGGTCTGGACAAGATCAATTCGTCTGGAGACTATTCGGGAGTTCGAAAGGAGGAACCCGCCTTGCAACGCCGAAGACAGCCCTACGCACCGGATACCTTTTCACTGAAGCCAGGTTCAGGGGCTACTGAGGGAGTCCTGGACTAAGGGGTCCACGGGCGCCCGACCTATTATCTATGGGCCGGACTGATGGGCTGTGAAGATATGAAGACTGAATACTGTACCCGTGTCCAGATGAGACTCTCCTTGGCATGGAAGACAATCTTGGCGAACAAGTATGAAGATTCCATCTTATGTAACTGACTCTATGTAACCCTAGATCCTCCCGGTGTCTATATAAACCGGAGGGTGTAGTTCGGAAAGGATATACTCAATACCTTAGTCATACAGCCAAGACTTGTAGGGTTTAGCCATTACGATCTCATGGTAGATCAACTCTTGTAATACTCATATTCATCAATATCAATCAAGCAGGAAGTAGGGTATTACCTCCATAGAGAGGGCCCGAACCTGGGTAAACATCATTTCCCCTCTCTCCTGTTACCATCAACCTTAGACGCACAGTTCGGGACCCCCTACCCGAGATCTGCCGGTTTTGACACTGACAACCTCCACGCAACATGTGCACGATGATGACGAACGACATCTACTTGATACGTCTCCAACATATCTATAATTTTTTATTGTTCGATGCTATTATATTATCTGTTTTGGATGTTAATGGGCTTTATTTTACACTTTGATATTATTTTTGGGACTAACCTACTAACCCAAGGCCAAGTGCAAATTGCAGTTTTTTTTTGCCTATTTTAGTGTTTCGCAGAAAAGGAATATCAAACGGAATAAAACCTTTTGGAGAGTTATTTTTGGAACAAACGTGATCCAGGGGACTTGGAGTGGATGTCAAGCAACCAACGAGGAGGCCACGAGGCAGGGGGCGCGCCTACCCCCCTGGGCGCGCCCTCCCCCCTCGTGGCTCCACCGACCTACTTCTTCGTCCTATATATGTTCATATACCCCGAAAACATCCAGGAGCTCCATGAAACCCTATTTCCACTGCCGCAACCTTCTGTACCCAAAAGACCCCATCTTGGGGCCTTTTCCGGAGCTCCGCCGGAGGGGGCATCGATCACGGAGGGCCTCTACATCAACTCCATGGCCCCTCCGATGATGTGTGAGTAGTTTACTTCAGACCTTCGGGTCCATAACTATGAGCTAGATGGCTTCTTCTCTCTCTTTGGTTCTCAATACAAAGTTCTCCTTGATCTTCTTGGAGATCTATTCGATGTAACTCTTTTTGCGGTGTGTTTGTCGAGATCCGATGAACTGTGGGTTCATCATCAAGTCTACCTATGAACAATAGTTGATTCTTCTCTGAAATATCTTATGTATGATTGGTTATCTTTGCAAGTCTCTCCGAATTATCAGTTTGGTTTGGCCTACTAGATTGATCTGTCTTGCAATGGGAGAAGTGCTTAGCTTTGGGTTCAATCTTGCGGTGCTCCATCCCAGTGATAGAAATGGAAACGACACATATTGTATTGTTGCCATCGAGGATAAAAAGATGGGGTTTATATCATATTGCTTGAGTTTATCCCTGTACATCATGTCATCTTACCTAATGCATTCCTCTGTTCTTATGAACTTAATACTCTAGATGCATGCTGGATAGCGGTCGATGTGTCGAGTAATAGTAGTAGATGCAGGCAGGAGTCGGTCTACTTGTCACGAATGTGATGCCTATATACATGATCATGCCTAGATATTCTCATAATTATTCGCTTTTCTAACAACTGCTAGACAGTAATTTGTTCACCCACCGTAATACTTATGCTATCTTGAGGGAAGCCACTAGTGAAACCTATGGCCCCCGGGTCTATTCTCCATTATATTAATGTCCCATTTATTTTGCAATCTTTACTTTCAATGTATATCAAAAAATACCAAAAATATTTATCTTATCATTATTATCTCTATCAGATCTCACTCTCGTAAGTGACCATGAAGGTTTTGACAACCCCTTTATCGTGTTGGTTGCGAGGTTCTTATTTGTTTGTGTAGGTACGAGGGACTTGCGTGTAGTCTCCTACTGGATTGATACCTTGGTTCTCAAAAACCGAGGGAAATACTTACGCTACTTTGCTGCATCACCCTTTCCTCTTCAAGGGAAAACCAACACAATGCACAAGAGGTAGCAAGAAGGATTTCTGGCGCCGTTGCCGGGGAGATCTATGCACAAGTCAAGACATACCAAGTACCCATCACAAACTCTTTTCCCTCGCATTACATTATTTGCCATTTTCCTCTCATTTTCCTCTCCCCCACTTCACCCTTGCCATTTAATTCGCCCTCTTTTTTCATTCCCCTTCTCTTTTCCAGCTCGTCTCTTTTCACTTGCCTCTTGTGTGCTGGTGTGTTGGATTGTTTTTCACAATGGCTCAATATAATACTAAATTGTGTGACTTTTCTAATACCAACAATAATGATTTTATTAGCACTCCGATTGCTTCTCTTACCGATGCTGAATCTTGTGAAATTAATACTGCTTTACTGAATCTTGTCATGAAAGACCCGTTTTCCGGCCTTCCTAGTGAAGATGCCACTACCCACCTAAACAACTTTGTTGATTTGTGTGATATGCAAAAGAAGAAATATGTGGATAATGATATTGTTAAATTGAAGCTATTCCCGTTTTCGCTTAGAGATTGTGCTAAAACTTGGTTTTCGTCTTTGCCTAGAAAATACTATTGATTCATGGAATGAGTGCAAAATGATTTTATCTCTAAGTATTTTCCTCCCGCTAAGATCATCACTCTTAGAAATTATATTATTAATTTTAAGCAACTTGATCATGAACATGTTGCACAAGCTTGGGAGAGGATGAAATTAATGATACGTAATTGCCCTACACATGGTTTGAATCTTTGGATGATTATACAAAAAATTTATGCTGGATTGAATTTTGCTTCTAGAAATCTTTTAGATTCGGCCGTGGGAGGCACTTTTATGGAAATCACTTTAGGACTAAACTCCTAGATAATATTATGGTTAATTATTCTCAATGGCACACTGAAAGATCTACTTGTAAAAAGGTTCAGGCAATAGAAGAAATTAATGTTTTGAGTGGAAAGATGGATGAACTTATGAAATTGTTTGCTAATAAGACTGTTTCTTCTGATCCTAATGATATGCCTTTGTCTACTTTGATTGAGAATAATAATGAATCTATGGATGTGAATTTTGTTGGTCGGAACAATTTTGGTAATAACGCATATAGAGGTAATTTTAATCTTAGGCCGTTTCCTAGTAATTCCTCTAATAATTATGGTAATTCCTACAACAATTCTTATGGAAATTATAATAATATGCCCTCTGATTTTGAATCTAATATTAAAGAATTTATTAGTTCGCAAAAGAGTTTCAATGCTTTGATTGAAGAAAAATTATCTAAGATTGATGAGTTGGCTAGGAACGTGGATAGAATTTCTCTTGATGTTGATTCTTTGAAACTTAGATCTATTCCACCTAGGCATGATATCAATGAGTCTCTCAAAGATATGAGAATTTCCATTGATGAGTGCAAAGAAAGAACCACTAGGATGCGTGCTAAAAAAGATTGCTTTGTGAAAGCATGTTCTTCTAGTTTCCATGATAATAATGATGAAGATCTAAAAGTTATTGATGTGTCTCCTATTAAATATTTGTTTTGCAATATGAATCTTGATAATGATGGGATTGGAGATGAGTCAACTTTATTTAGAAGGCGTCCCAATGATTCAGAGTTTTTAGATCCTGATGCAAAAATTGATAGAAGTGGGATGGGAGCGGTCAAAACTTTACATAGCAATGAACCCACTATCTTGGATTTCAAGGAATTTAATTATGATAATTGTTCTTTAATAGATTGTATTTCCTTGTTGCAATCCGTGCTAAATTTTCCGCATGCTTATAGTCCAAATAAAGCTTTTACTAAACATATCGTTGATGCTTTAATGCAATCTTATGAAGAAAAGCTTGAATTGGAAGTTTCTATCCCTAGAAAACTTTATGATGAGTGGGATCCTACTATTAAAATTAAAATTAAAGATCATGAATGCTATGCGTTGTGTGATTTGGGTGCTAGTGTTGCCAGGATTCCTAAAACCTTTGTGATTTGCTAGGTTTCTGTGAATTTGATGATTGTTCTTTAAACTTGCATCTTGCGGACTCCACCATTAAGAAACCTATGGGAAGAATTAATGATGTTCCTATTGTTTCAAATATGAATTATGTTCCGGTGGATTTCATTGTTCTTGATATTGATTGCAATCCTACATGTCCTATTATTCTTGGTAGACCTTTACTTAGAACGATTGGTGCAATTATTGATATGAAGGAAGGGAATATTAGGTTCCAATTTCCGTTAAGGGCATGGAACACTTTACTAGAAAATTAAATTAAATTACCTTATGAATCTATTATGAGAGCCATTTATAGATTGCATACCAAAGATGATAATACCTAGATCTATCATTGGTTTTATGCCTAGCTGGGGCGTTAAACGATAACGCTTGTTGGGACGCAACCCAATTTTATTTCTGTTCCTTGATTTTTGATTATGTTTAGTAATAAATAATTCATATAGCCTCTGTTTATATGTGCTTCTATGCTTTTAATTAGTGTTTGTGCCAAGTAGAACCTTTGGGAAGACTTGGGGAAAGTCTTTGCGATCATGCTGTAAAAAACAGAAATTTTAGCGCTCACGAGATTTGCTGTCATGTTTTACTGGAGAGTGCTATTTAGTTAATTCTTTTTGCAGATGATTAATAGATAAATTCCTCACGTCCATAAATTTATTTTAGAATTTGTGGGGTTCCATAAGTATTCGAAACCTACAGATTACTACAGACTGTTTTGTTTTCGACAGATTCTGTTTTTCGTGTGTTGTTTGCTTATTTTGATGAATCTATGGCTAGTATTTGAGTGTATGAACCATAGAGAAGTTGGAATTCAGTAGTTTTAACACCAACATAAATAAAGAATGAGTTCATTACAGTACCTTAAGTGGTGGTTTGTTTTCTTTTACTAACAGAGCTGATGAGTTTTTCTTTTACATTACCTTAAGTGGTGGTTTGTTTTCTTTTACAGTACCTCTTTTGTCTTCTTCTATCGGTAACTTTACATGAGGCTATATTTTTATTCACCACATGATATGTGTTTTGCTTGGAGCGTCTTGTATGATTTGAGACTTTGATTTTTAGTTTATCACAACCATACTTTCTGTACACACCTTTTGGGAGAGACTCACAATAATCGGAATTTATTAGAATACTCTATGTGGTTCACTTATATCTCTTGAGCTAGACAATTTTGCTCTAGTGCCTCGCTTATATCTTTTAGATCACAGTGGTGGTTTTATTTTATGGAAATTATCAATCTCTCATGCTTCACTTATATTATTTTGAGAGTCTTTTAGAATAGCATGGTAGTTTCTTTGGTTATGAATTTAGTCCTAATATGATAGGCATCCAAGATCGGTATAATAAAAACTTTCATAAAAAGTGCATTGAGTACTAGGAGAAGTTTGATACTTGATAATTCTTTTGAGATATAAAGGTGGTAATATTAGAGTGTGCTAGTTGAGTAGTTGTGAATTTGAGAAATGCTTGAGTTGAAGTTTGCAAGTCCCGCAGCATGCACGTATGGTGACCGTTGTGTAAAAAATTTGAAACATGAGGTGTTACTTGTTTGTCTTCCTTATGAGTGGCAGTCGGGGACGAGCGATGGTCTTTTCCTACCAATCTATCCCCATAGGAGCATGCGTGTAATTCTTGGTTTTTGATGACTTGTATATTTTTGCAATAAGTATGTGAGTTCTTTATGACTAATGTTGAGTCCATGGATTATACGCACTCTCACCCTTCCATCATTGCTAGTCTCTTCGGCACCGTGCATTGCCCTTTCTCACCCTGAGAGTTGGTGCAAACTTCTCCGGTGCATCCAAACCCCGTGATATGATACGCTCTGTCACACATAAACCTCCTTATATCTTGCTCAAAACAGCCACCATACCTACATATTATGGCATTTCCATAGCCATTCCGAGATATATCGCCATGCAACTTTCCACTGTTCTGTTTATCATGACACACATCATCATTGTCATATTGCCTTGCATGATCATGTAGTTGACATCATATTTGTGGCAAAGCCACCGTTCATAATTTTTCATACATGTCACTCTTGATTCATTGCCCTTCCAGGTACACCACCGGAGGCATCCATATAGAGTCATACTTTGTTCTAGTATCGAGTTGTAAACATTGAGTTGTAAATAAATAGAAGTGCGATAATCATCATTAATAGAGAATTGTCCCAAAAAAGGCCCAAAAAAGAAAGAAAAAAGAAAAAGAAATAAAAGGGGCAATGCTACTATCCTTTTTTCCACACTTGTGCTTCAAAGTAGCACCATGATCTTTATGATAGAGAGTCTCTTGTTTTGTCACTTTCATATACTAGTGTGAATTTTTCATTATAGAACTTGGCTTGTATATTCCAACAATGGGCTTCCTCAAATGCCCTAGGTCTTCATGAGCAAGCAGGTTGGATGCACACCCACTTAGTTTTCTTTTTGAGATTTCATAAACTTATAGCTGCAGTGCATCCATTGCTGGCAATCCCTACTCACTCACATTGATATCTATTGATGGGCATCTCCATAGCCCGTTGATACGCCTAGTGGATGTGAGACTATCTCCTTCTTTTTGTCTTCTCCACAACCACCTTCTATTCCACATATAGTGCTATGTCCATGGCTCACGCTCATGTATTGCATGAAAGTTGAAAAGGTTTGAGACCATCAAAAGTATGAAACAATTGCTTGGCTTGTCATCGGGGTTGTGTATGATTTGAAAATTTTCTGTGATGAAGATGGTGCATAGCCAGACTATATTATTTTGTATGGATAAACTTTCTTTGGCCATGTTATTTGAGCATGCGTGACCATTTGAGCGGCTTCCGAGACTTTGCCACTGGCTCCATCGCATTGACCTCACACACCCACCGTTTAAGTTGGCGGCGAGAGGAGTGCAAGGATGCACCCCCGTCAATGCACACGACGTTAGTGGCCTTCTGGAATTCCTGCTCGCTTGTTTCCTCTTCACCCCCTCTATCACTCTCATCATTGCAAACTTCCTTCTCTCGGCCCCTGGCGGGTTCTCCTAGGTTCTAAAAAGCCTTGCCGGGGTGATTTGCTTCGCCGCGTCGGCCCTTCCCGCCAGCGCCATTTTTACATTTTTCCTTATCACGCTTCTCATATTCAACCCTATGCCTTTTGATGAGTTGGTCAACCTGATGACATTCTTGGAGATCGTGGCCCTTGGTCTGATGGATCTTGTAGTATGGCCCATCGCCTTTCCCAGCTTTCTCGGCAGCTATAGCCTCCCGACAGTCAGCGCACGTGGCAGCTTCCTTACCGGGACTTTGGCCATGGCCTTCTTGCCGGTACTAGGTGTGCCCGATTATTCGACGGTCATCACTGCCTTATCCTTGTGCATCTTGTTGCGCTTCTTGCTCTTCTTCTTCTGACTAGTGGATTAATCATCATCCTCTGAGTCGATGTCGACGCAATCTTCCTCTCTAGGGAGTTTTCTTCCCTCCTCCATCCGAGCACACATGTCCTCCAAAGTGCAAAGCTCCTTCACGGTCTTGGGCAACTGCACGTTCATATTGGAACATATCCTGCGGTTGCGCACATTGTACTGAAAGGCAGTTATCACAGCCGCTGGATGGATATTTGGGATGTTTTTGTGGACTCTGCTGAATCTCTGCAAATACTTGCGAGGAGTCTCTCCTTCTTTCTGTTGGAGAAGCTGCAAGTCGCTGGGCCGTCCTGGTTCTTGATAGCCTCCCATGAAGGCACGAATGAACTCATGGCACAGGGCAGCCCATGATGAAATGGAGTTCTCCGGCAGGTGCATCAGCCAAGACCTGACATTGGACTTAAGTGCCAAAGGGAAGTAGTTAGCAAACACCTTCTCGTCTCTTCCTCCGGCAGCTTGAACAGCAATGGTGTAGATGCTCAAGAACTTTGCCGGATTCAACCTTCCATCATATTTCTCGGGTATCTTTGGCTTGAACGTGCGAGCGGATGGCCAACGGACTTGCCGTAGCTCACGAGTAAAGGCAGGGCACCCAACCTCGAAAGGTAGGCACCCGCTGTCCTCGAGCGCAGGCTCGTTCACATCGGGACCATCGCACCCATTGGTCCGACAGTGGTCATCGCGGAATTGCTGGATGACGATGAGCGCGCCTCTCCTCCGCCTGTCCTCTAGGGCTTGCTGTTGGCCTGGACGTGCTCGAGGGTCAGAAGAAGCCATTGAGATGTTGTGGGGTTCTTGATTCTGCTGCGCCCGACTAGTTGCCGCGGTGGGGACTGCATCGTGGGGGTGGCCCCTTCCGTACGGTCAGTAGCACGAGTCATTGTTGTCGCTTGTGGAGGCCATGGCGGGCCAGCTCGCTGTGAGCCCTCATCCTCAGTGAAACCAATTAGACTCTGAATGTTGGCTCTCCACTCATCCATCTGATCGGCCACTAGCGGGAACCTCAACAGTAGCTAGGTCCACGCCATGGCCTCCGTAGCGGTGCTTGGCATTAGTGATGATGATGTAGATCGCACTGTTGCCCGACTTCTGATGGTGCCGGTGGCGACTGCGTCGCACCTCGCTGTTGCCAGCTAGCCACTTGAAAGGCACGGTGACGCGGTGAACGCGCTTGAGGAGCAGTGGCTCCATTGGGCACAGCGGCTGGGTCGACCTGCTTCTGGAGAGGCGCGCGCTACGGTCACACCCATGGAGGGGGCGGCTAGAGGCCAGCGATTCACCCCAGACCGGGTGCCACCACTGTGGCTGTGCCCTTCGGTGAGGGGAAGAGGTATAGATGGATTAAACCCTTCGCTCGTACCTCATGGAGCATGACCACCGGGGTGTTGCTGATGCTGCTCTCCTTCGGTGACTCCCCTTCCTGTTTCGGCTGCGAGGGAGGTAGTGACGATGTCGCTTGCGTCGACCGCGTCCTCCGCAACGCCCACATCCTCGCGTTCCTCCGCGTGCCCCGCGACGTTGGTGTCCGCAGGTGTCGGAGCCTTCGAGGTGGATGGATGAGCTGAAGCACCGGGTTTCTTCTTGGGCGCCATAGTCGATGCAGCCGTCGATGATGAAAATGGCGATGAAGATGATGCACTGCTCACGCTGTCAGGTTCGCGCAAGTGATCCGCCTACCTGGCGCACCAAAGTTGTCGTGGGAAGCACGACCACCTATGGGACCAAGAGTCCCTTACTGGTTTGGCGGGGGGATGGCACGTTGCACAAAGAGCAAAGGAGCGTGGAAACAACACGGCAGAGATCACACGGGCAGTCTTCACCCAGGTTTGGGCCTCCATGAGGCGTAAAACCCTACTCCTTCTTTGGTGGATTGATGGTGGAAAAATGGTGGTGGGCGCAACACGCTTGCCCAGCAGGGTTGGCCTGGAGCGAAACAGCGACGCCTGTATGAATGTGTGAGGGGGTGGATTAGCCAACCCTTTCTATGGTTGCCCTGGGCCTCCTTTTATATATAAAGGGGTCACCACAGTGGAAAATCAATCATTATGCACAGATTAGATAGCAAACAGTGCTATCATACCTAACTCTGCAAGCTGACAAAGCGCACTAAATGCGCCGCTCAACGTCACATCATAGCTTGTCCGGTAGGCCCTGTCGGGCTGTTTTGCCAGCTTCGCGCCTGCTCGCTCGACACATTGCAGGACGGGTGTCTCCTGGGGGTATTTTCTGTAGGAAGCGGTTTCCATGTGGCGAATAGTATCCACATAGTCAATTTGGAGCTTGACACCGCACCGATCGACGACATGCATTGTGATGAGGTGGTGCGGTGAGGTGGCTCTGCCTCCGCAAGCTCCAGCAGGCCTGCCAGGAAGATCCAAAGGCTTGCTTCCGGGGGTAACCGCATCCATGTCAGGCTCGCCTGCCAGACAAGGGAGGTTTCTCTTCCTTAACAATATCTTGCTTCTCTGGATAGTCTTGGACTTCTTGTGCTACATGTTGGTCCTTCAAAGAACTGATCCTTCATGCCCCAATCTGATTTTGGTGATGTGGTCTTGCTCTCATGCATGTGTATAGTCTGGGCAACGGACCCAAGGTTTATTGCACCGACACACGTTGTTTTTGAAAAGCCTCTCGATAAACGCACATCAAAAGATGAGGAAAGTAAGGATCATAACACTTGAAATTATGCATTGCGCCTAGCTAGGGGTGTAAAACAATAGCGCTTGTTGGGAGGCAACCCAATAGCTATCTTAGTTTTTCTTGTTTCTTTCTCTCTTTTTGTGCACAATATTATGGTCTTATTATGGTTGTGTTTTTGTGTTTAAATTAGTGTTTGATCCAAGTAAAGCATTTGGGATGATCTGGTTGATAGTTGATTTGATTTTGTGAGAAAACAGAAACTTTTGCGCCCGATAACAGTATTGTTTATATTCACTGGAAGGTCATAAATTTCTCATTTTTTAGACATGATTGATATAAAATTTTCCCATGTTGTCCTTTTTTTAGAATTTGTGGACTTATAAAACTATTGCACTTAGCTGGATCACTACAGACTGTTTTGTTTTTGACAAATTCTGTTTTGATTGCATTGTTTGCTTGTATTAATGAATCTATGTATTGGGAGCTATAAGTCATGGTGAACTTAGAATACAATAGGTAATATGCAATAACAAAATATGAATGGGTTTAACAGTACCTAAAGTTTATGATTTGCTAGTTATACTAACTGATCTCACGAGTTCTCTGTTGAGTTTTGTGTGCTGAAGTTTTCAAGTTTTGAGTGAGATCGCGATGGATGAAGGAATTGAGAGTGAGAAGATCCTAGCCTTGGGGATTACCAAGGCATCCCAAGGTAATATTCAAGGAGATCCAAGCGTCTAAGCTTGGGGATGCCCCGGATGGCATCCCCTCTTTTGTCTACTAACCATCGGTAAATTACTTGGAGCTATATTTTTATTCATCACATGATATGAGTTTTTCTTGCAGCATCGTGTATTATATGAGTCTTGGATTTGTTTTCTTTTTAGTTTGCCACAATCATCTTTGTTGAACACACCTTTTTGAGAGTCACACACATTATTCGTGATTTGTTAGAATACTCTATGTGCTTCACGTATATCTTCTGAGCTAGGAAATTGCTCTAGTGCTTCACTTATATTTTTTAGAGCACGGCGACAGTTATATTTTAAATAAATAGTTGCACTCTCATGATTTTTGAGAGTTGGATAAATAGTAATGGGAATTTGCATGGGTTATGAATCTGGTCCTAATATGATAGGTATTCAAGAGGGATATAATAAAAACTTTCATGTAGATCACTGAATATGATAAGTTTGATTCCTTGCAGTAGTTCTCCAATATAAAGATGGTAATATGTGGGAGGTACTAGTGAATGATTGTGGTTTAGTAAGAATATTGGTGTTAAGGTTTGTGATTCCCGAAGCATGCACATATGGTCCCTCGTTATGCTAAGAGTTGGACCATGATTTATTATTGAGTGTCTTCCTTTGCCTGAAGGTCGGGGGCATGCAATGGTTAACTCCTACCAACCTCCCCCCTAGGAGCATGCATAGTAGTACTTTGCTTCGAGGGCTAATAAAAATTTCGCAATAAGTATGTGAGTTATTTACGACCAATGTGAGTCCATTGATTATATGCACTCTCACCTTTCTGCCATTTGCTAGCCTCTTCGATGACGTGCATTGCCCTTTCTCACCTTGAGATGTGGTGCAAACGTCGCTGGTGCATACAAACCCCATGATATGGCACGCTCTATCATAGATAATCTTCTTATTTCTTCCTCAAAACAACCACCATACCTACTTATTATGGCATTTCCATAGCCATTCCGATATATACTGCCAGGTGTCGATGTACAAAAGTAGGGGTCGTTTTTGTACCCCTTTACTTGTGTGTGGGCAGTCGCAGCCACACGGCTACGGCCGTGCTCGACGAGACATAAGAAGAAGTAAAGACACAAGACTACCAGAGCCGTGCTCGAGGCCAGAGGTATGAAGAGAAGAGGTGGCCTTCACGGCCCTAGCAAGAGCCTTGCCGGGGTGGCCTTCACGGCTTTGCCGGGGCAACTTGCCCAACACCAACAAGGCCGCCACCCTTGAGTCTAAGAGTACCGACGCCATCAACCACATCGGAACCAAGGCTCGGGAGGTGCCTCCATGGTGGCTTGCATACCTTTGTGAAGACAAAGGGCCTACAAGGCCTAGATAGGAACCAAGAAACAAGACAACAACAAGGCTCCTTGCCGAAGATGCCTAGGAGGCCCCGGCAAGGCTCCTGCCAAAGCTACCCACGAGGCCCTGGCAAGATTCTTGCTGAGGGCGCCCACAAAGCCCTGACAAAACCCTTGTCGGGAAGATCAACAAGACTGCAGCAAGGCGTTGCCGCCTCGTCGCCACCCCAACTCAGCGGCCAACCCACCAACTAAACAGGTACCCACGTGGTAGTACGTGGCTCCCAGGCCAACTAGTCAAACACCTACGTGGTGGCATGCAGATCTTCGTGAAGACCCTGCCACCACCCCAGCTCAGCAGCCTGCCAGCCTACATGGCGTTGCATGCCTCGTTGGCATGGACGCGTGTCGGAGCAAGGCGAAGCGGCGACGGACGGGATGGGCTTCGTTGTCGTCCCCGATAAAGCAAGAGGACACCTAAGTAGCGCATTTAATGTGTTTTGTCCCGTAATGTCAGGCGATAGACTTGACTATTGTACAACCTTTCCACCTCCTGTGTGCCACTCTGGCAGCCCCTTTGACTATAAAAGGAGGCCCGCGGCGTACTGTGAGGGGATTCGGACTTTTCGAACCCTACACGCTTTGTAGCTAGTCCAAGAACACCAGATAAACACAAACCAGCGGGAGTAGGGTATTACGCATCACTTACGTCCCGAACTTGTATAAACTCCCCCGTGTTGACATTCTAGACCCACCCTTTCCACAGCCCCGCGCCCCAGCAACCGTAGTAGGGATTCCCTGTGATCACATAGGTGTCGTTCTCACTGACACCAGGCAACTTCCACCATTCTGTTTTGATGACTCACATCATCATTGCCACATTGCTTTGCATGACCACATAGCTGATATAGTATTTGTGGCTCAACCACCGTCCATCATTTTTATACATGTTACTCTAGATCATTACACATCCTAGTACACTGCTAGAGGCATTTATGTAGAGTCATATTTTGTTCTAGTATCGAGTTGTAAGTAAATAGAAGTGTGATGATCATCATTATTTGTTATTAGAGCATTGCCCAAATGAGGAAACAAAAATCAATAAAAATAGGCCAAAAAGAGCCCAACAAAAAAATGAGAGAAAAAGAGAGAAGGGGCAATGTTACTATCCTT
>NC_057797.1:288638039-288699396 GCF_018294505.1 Triticum aestivum | reverse complement strand
CGCCCGTGCCCGGAGCAGCGCCGTCGTGCGCCATCGGCTGCCTCGCCGCCCGGTGGCCGGAGCACCGCGTCACCGGCCCACCTTCGCCGCCCCGCAGCACTAGGCGCCGCCGCGGCCACCTCGACGGCCTCGCCGCGCCCGAGCCTCGTGGCTCCCTCTCCGGCCATCTCCGCCGTCCGCCGCCCCGCCCCTCTCCGGCGAAGTCCCGGCCGGCTCCGGCGAGATCCTCCACCGCCTCGACTTCCGTGCTCCGTTGACTTTTATCTTGGGGTTGATTTTTCCTCTAAGTCCCAAAAATTTCCAGATCCAAGTGCTCTTGTTCATAGCCTCGTAACTTTGCATCCGTAGCTCCGATTCATGCATATAGCATATCAAAATGTTCATCTCGGAGAGTACATCAGTTCATTCCATTGCATCGTTTTCATTTGAGTTCATCTTGATGCCCGAAATGCTGTTAGAAGAGGGCTACTTGAGATAATTGTCAGAGCTGCTACTCCATTTAGGTTTTTGTCATTTTTGCCATGATTAATGTGTGCATGATATGCCCTGATGCTCTACATATGTTTTGTAAAGGGTTTTGTCATCTTTCCAGAGGTGCAACCCATGTATTTTTGTGATGTGTGTGGTGACTAGCACAAGCTTGCAAAGTGGTGCACTTGCTAATTCTGATTTCAGGGACTTAGCATTTCCACTAAGTTCTTGAGCTGTTTATTTCATATTGCCATATGTTCATGTGGTTTCCTAGTGATCCGTGCCTCTTTTGAGGATGATCAGTAAGGATGTTTTGTTAATCTTGTAGTGCTCTATCCATCCATGTCTTTGTTTGCAATTATGGAGCACACTAGCTTGAGTAAATCAAGATCTACTTTTGCTACTTTGTGAATCTGGGCAGATTGTCAACTTGTTTGCAATTTTGCCGAGGATGTTGTAGTTGATCCGTGCATGCTATGCTATTGTTCTTGCCATGTATAGCTTGCATTTTGTGTGTTCTTGATGGGTGTATTCTTAGCTTATCATGACTTGCACCTTAGTGAGTGCATCGAGCTCGTAAACATGCCTACTTGATATCTGTTTTCAGCATGCTCCAGTTTTCACTAAGTCTGAAAACTGATTATGTTTTTGCTATGTTCACATGCTTGCAATTGTATTTTCTGATCCCTTTTGGCTCAAGGTCACTAAGGGACTTTTGTTAAGCTCTTTGAGTAGCTCCATGCAATGCTTTACTTTGCCATGTTCAGGTCCTGTAGCATGTAGTTTTGTTGCTCCGAAGACTGCTTCCTGATCTAAAATTGCAGACAAGTGTTAATTTCACTAAGTCTGAAATCTGTTTACCATATGCATTTTTGCCATGCTTGTTTGAACCTGTTAATGGATGAATTGGACGTAGCTCAGTGCTAGACTTTTGTTAAGCATCTTGTATGCATCCCTTCCATGTATTGTGTTGTCATGTTTGGGTGCTGTAGCATGTTCATCTCATTGCATTTAGATGGCTACTTGTTGTAAATCGCAGACCGGTGTCACATTTGAATCGCTTGCCATTTCCAAACCGTAACTCCGATTCCGGTGTTCTTTATATCGTTTTCAAGCGATTTCATCTCATCTTTCCAGTGGCATGCTTGGATTTCCATGTTGAGGCAAGGTTCATGCATTCCCCGTCATATCTTGCATATGCATCCCGCATCGCATCCCGCATAGCATATCATCATTGCATCATTTTGTTTGATCCTTGCACATGGTTGATTGTGTCCTTGTTGCTTGTTTGTCTTGTTTGGGTAGAGCCGGGAGACGAGTTCGCTAACGAGGAGCCCGTTGAGTTTGCTTTCGAGGATCCAGTCAACTCTGACAACTGTGCAGGCAAGATGATCATACCCTCGAAATCACTACTATCTTTGCTATGCTAGTTTGCTCGCTCTTTTGCTATGCCAATGCTACGATGCCTACCACTTGCTTTCAAGCCTCCCAAATTGCCATGTCAAACCTCTAACCCACCATGTCCTAGCAAACCTTGACTGGCTATGTTACCACTTTGCTCAGCCCCTCTTATACGTTGCTAGTTGCAGGTGAAGATTGGAGGCCGTTCCTTGTTGGAACATTTATTTACTTGTTGGGATATCATTATATTGCCATGTTATTTTAATGCATCTATATACTTGGTAAAGGGTGGAAGGCTCGGCCTCTCGCCTAGTGTTTTGTTCCACTCTTGCCGCCCTAGTTTCCGTCATATCGGTGTTATGTTCCCGGATTTTGCGTTCCTTACGCGGTTGGGTTATAATGGGAACCCCTTGATAGTTCACCTTGATTAAAGCTTTTCTAGCAATGCCCAACCTTGGTTTTACCTTTTGCCACCTAGCCTCTTTTTCCCTTGGGTTTTCGGAGCCCGAGGGTCATCTTATTTTAAACCCCCCCGGGCCAATGCTCCTCTGAGTGTTGGTCCACCTGTCAGCTGCCGGTGGCCACCAGGGGCAACTCTGGGCTGGCCTACCCGTACCTAAGACAATCTGAGTGTGCCCTGAGAAAGAGATATGTGCAGCTCCTATCGGGATTTGTCGGCTCATTTGGGCGGTGTTGCTGGTCTTGTTTTAACCTGTCGAAGTGTCTTGAAGAACCGATATACCGAGTCTGATCGGAACGTCTTGGGAGGAGGTCTATTCCTTCATTGACCATGAGAGCTTGTCATGGGCTAAGTTGGGACTCCCCTGCAGGGATTTAAACTTTCGAAAGCCGTGCCCGCGGTTATGGGCAGATGGGAATTTGTTAATGTCCGGTTGTAGATAACTTGAACCTTAACTTAATTAAAATGAATCAACTGAGTGTGTTACCGTGATGGCCTCTTCTCGGCGGAGTCTGGGAAGTGGACACGGTGTTGGAGTTATGCTTGCGCAGGTTGTTCTCTAGTTTCTCGCTCGCGCTTTGCCTCCTCTTCCCGCTCTCTTTTGCGAATAAGTTAGCCACCATATTTGCTAGTCGCTTGCTGCAGCTCCACATATTTTACCTTGCCTTACCTATAAGCTTAAATAGTCTTGATCGCGAGGGTGCGAGATTGCTGAGTCCCTGTGGCTCACAGATTACTATTACACCGGATGCAGGGCCTGATGATTCCGCTCCAGGAGACGCGTTTGAGCTCAAGTGGTAGTTCGACGAGGACTCTCAACGTTAATATGTTTTCTTTCCTGATGATCAGTAGTGGTGCCCAGTTGGGGGTGATCGGGACCGTGTCACATGTTGGGTTCTCTTTTATTTTGGCGCCGTAGTCGGGCCATGAGTGTTTGGATGATGTAATGTTATTTATGTTCTTGATTGACGTGGCGAGTGTAAGCCAACTATGTTATCTCCCCTTTATTATTTATATTACATGGGATGTTGTGAGGATTGCATAACTTGCGACATATGCCTTCAATGCGATTATGTCTCTAAGTCATGCCTCGACACGTGGGAGCTATAGTCGCATCGAGGGTGTTACAGTATCTCCGGAACATGATAGGCAAGAAACTCAAGCTTGTCAACATAGTCCAGGTCATGCTCTTCCAACGGATCCTCCCGTGTCAACAACGGGCTTTCAACTTATGGGAGTTCGACCCGGCCCAGCACCAGACTCTATGCGAGCTCTTCAACACGATGCATAAGGACATCTGGAAGGTGTTGTTCAAGGGCGCCGAGGTCCCCCTCCCCTTACCGAGGACCGCGGGCTAAGCGCGACGCGCCCTGCGAATCCGGTAAGTTCTGTACATCTCGTAGGGTATTTATTTTCCATAGTTTAACCATGTGCAGGGTCTGAGCTCCCATGCCTTTGACAGGACTGGGTGGAGACATCGGAGCAGATTGACTGTCTGGCCCCTCTGCCCGAAGACCCTGCAGACGCTCTCCTAACGGAGATGCGGACTCCGGCTCCTTATGAGGTGTCAGAGAAGAAGATCAAGAAGAAGGCCACGGGAACCTGAAAGAGTTCCCGGCGCCAGGTGGTATCGGACTCATCGTCCGATAACTCCAAGACGCACTCCTACCGTGAAAACGAGGAGGAGCAAGATGACCGGTCTCCCCCTCCAGCCGGGGGAGACAGGAAAAGGAAGGTCGCCCCAACCGGGGAGGCCGGAGGGTCCAAGAAGGGAAGGACACTCCTTCCAGACTGTTCCACCACCGCCGCCGACAACGAAGACGAGTAGTTACTCAAGGCCAAGCCCCTAGCGAAGTCATAAGTATTCGGATACCAGAGTAACTCATAGCATACTTTTATTGCACTACTTCTCCTAACATTGAATATGATCATGCAGTCCGCCCCGAGCCCGCATCGACGTATCCTCGTTGGATGGTTCCTTGGACTCGTCAGATATGAATAGCGAGTCACTTCCAACCGCCTCCTCTCCTCGCCCTACGGACAATGTCGAGGTATTGTCTCAAGGGGCACCGAACCGAGGGGAGCTAGTCCGGGAGGCGCCTCAAGGCGACCTTCCGGACTCCAGGCGCAAAGGGAGCAAGACTCCCAAGGGCTCTAAGTTCGGCCCTCAGCCAAACACCGCGCCGGAACCTCCAGTGGTTCCGGACTCTGGCAGGCGGCCCCTGCCAAGAGGGGCAAGCCGCCCGTGCCGGTGACCTCTGTCTATCCAGAGGCACCGGACAACCTGCTGGGAGCGCTTTGCGGCGCTTCCATCGATGAAGAGCACCGCACTATTATGAGTGCGGTGATCAAGAAGGTTCAGTCCGCCAAGAGCGGACTGACTGAAGCCTGTGCCAGCCTTCTAACAGGCTTTGAGGTAAGTATTTAGAATATAGGAAAATATTACCGCATAGACAGTAGCCCCTGATGCTCTGTTTGGTGTTCACAAAGAAAAGCCAAATAGAGGATCAAATAATATCTGCAGGAGTCTAAAACAAGTATGTCTATATGCGTATGCAGGCTTCGCTGCTGACCTCTGTCGCACTGACTGCGGAGGTCGCCGCACTGAAGCAGAACCTCGAGCGGTCCGAGAAAGAACTCGGCCTTGCCAAGAGGCAGCTTGTGGAGAACAAAGGTAAGTAATACCTTGTCTATATATATATATATAAGATGTGGTTGCAAAATGATAGGATCATCATGGATGTGCTAGGGTCCACGACCGAAGTGGCGACCCTGAAGCGAGCATTGTCCGAGGCCGAAAACAAAGTGACCGAGGAGCGCACCGAGGGGGAGAAACAAGAGGCACGGGTGGGCGAGGTGCAGCAAGAGCTCCAGGCTCTCGTGAAGAAGCACGAGCCTTTGGAGCTTGACTCGAAGATGCGAGAGTCCGAGCATGTCGCGGCCCTCGAGAGCACAAAGCATGCCAAGGCTGAAGCCCAAAAGGCCCTCTAGGAAATTGAGGCGATAAGGAAGATAGCGGAGGGTAAGGCATTCATTATGCAAAGCAAGCATGTGACAGTAAATTACTTGTTACTTACCCGAGTATGGAGCTCTCCAGGAGCATTCGTAGATTTGCCCCGGAGCATGTCAGATGCTGCAAAGTACTACCAAGCCGAGGAGGGAAGCTCGACGGAGAAGTTGTTCTGGTCTCAGTATACTCGTACCAAACAGCCGATGCCTGTGAGCGACCAGCAGAAGCAATTGGTCGAGCTGCACAAGGCGGCCGAACAGGCCATGAGGGGCCTTATAGTCCGGATGTGGCCTGGTGACTCCCTTCTCAACAGCTACTTCGGCCTGGTGAGGCGGCTTGTGGATGCCTGCCCACGGCTGGAAGTCATAAAGCGGTCCGTCTGCATCGAAGGTGCACGCCGGGCTTTTGCCCGTGCGAAGGTGCACTGGGCCAAGATGGACACTGAGAAGCTGGTGAAGGAGGGGCCACCGCAGGGCAAGGAGCATCGCCACCCTGAAATGTATTATGAGGGTGTTCTGAAGGGTGCCCGTCTTGTGGCGGACGAGTGTGCGAAGGATGTAATTTTTTAATGAACTTGCTCGTGTGATGCTGTATTATGAAAACTTGTTCATGTGCGCTATGCAACGCTTGTTTGAATTTAAAATATTACCTTCTGTGCGGCTGTTTATCAAATCTGAGCGATGGCCAGTCGTCGGCTTCTGCCCCCATGCAACGAGTGTTGGGGTGTTCGGGATAAATTTGAGCACTCTTTTTCCCATTGTTGGGTCCTTCGAGGGAGGTGCTCAGCACAACGAACAAGGCAATCGGACAATAATGCTTTATCACTCTCACTTAGCCATAGAAGTCTACAATTTTAAATTTTGGCGAAGCCCCTAGTATTCGGAAGGCCGAATTCGGGGCGCTATACACGCCTAAGCCGAACAAAGCCGACTCCTCGCCCTAAGTGGCATAAGTCTTTAGGGACTCAAGACCTCTCGAACAGCGACCATCTCTCACCTTACCATGACAGTCAGTTTTAGCTTTCTCTACTGAGGTGCTTGCCTAGATGAACCAGGGCACAATCGCAGTAGTTCTCCCAGTGCTACCTTAGCCGATATAGCGGAACGTAAGGTACCAAAACATGGGAGCCGGGCAAACCCAACTATTGACCCAAGACATGATTCAGAGCTGATGCATATAATGCTATAATTCGTGGTGCCGCACTGTCAAAAGTGTTCGGACTTCTCACGCCGTATTATGGGGTACGCTTAAGCCCCTGGCATATTGGCCGTACCAGAGTGTATGGGTGCTGAATGTCATGAATGAACATATATATATAAGAATAGAGAATGCGGTAATAGTCTAGTGCTATGCATTGTTTATTCAAAAAGGTGCATCGAAGCAAAATGATACAAGTAGTGCGATAAGCAAAAAGTAGGACTATTTGACATGTCCCCTCCAAGGGTAAGCTGAGGAATGGTATTTAAAGCAGGTATTTCACTCGTTATCGGAGACCACCTGGGAGTTCCATGGTGCGACGTAGCTTTCTGCCTCCTTGGTTGCTGTATCGTGTGCCAGCAATCGTACTGTCGGACGGGGTTTCCAGAGAGTAAAGTCCTGAAAGAGAGAAAAAATAACAAAGCGGGAAGCCCCTAGTGCGGTTGAGCCGCGTTTTGGGGCGTGCCATAGTCGTGCCCCCCACCTATGCCCATGGTATTTTCAATGCGTAATTATGTACGTGTGGTATGGATTTCGCCATTTGGCTGGGACTGGGGTGGGGCCCACATTGCTATGTGAGCTCAGAACGTGCCAGGCGGCCTTGTTGCAGATTACTCCGGGCGCGCTTGACGGTGTCCGGGTGTTTAATCACCGAACTGGTGGATTGCCTGAAGAGGCTGCTTTGTGCTTCTGCTGCGAGGGCCGCAATGTGCTCCTCCGTGCGGAGAGAGCGCTATGTGTTTCTATTGACTGTGATGACCCCCCGAGGTCCTGGCATCTTGAGCTTGAGGTATGCATAATGCGGTACCGCATTGAATCTCGCAAATGCGGTTCGCGCGAGCAGTGCATGATAGCCACTGCGGAACGAGACTAAATCGAAGATTAACTCCTCGCTTTGGAAGTTATCCGGGGATCCGAAGACCACTTCCAGTGTGACCTAGCCTGTGCAATGGGCCTCTACACCTGGTATGACGCCTTTGAAGGTCGTTTTTGTGGGTTTGATCCTTGAGGGGTCTATACCCATTTTGCGCACTGTGTCCTGATAAAGCAGGTTCAGGCTGCTGCCGCCGTCCATAAGGACTCGAGTGAGGTGAAATCCGTCGATGATTGGGTCTAGGACCAGTGCGGCGAATCCGCCATGACGGATACTAGTGGGGTGGTCCCTGCGATCGAAGGTGATCGGACAGGAGGACCATGGGTTGAACTTCGGGGCGACTGGCTCCAACGCATATACGTCCCTTAGCGCATGCTTCCTCTCCCTCTTGGGGATGTGGGTTGCGTATATCATGTTCACCGTCCGCACTTGTGGGGGGAACCTCTTCTGTCCTCTGGTGTTTGGCAGTCGGGGCTCCTCCTCGTCATAGCTATGTAACCCCTTATCTTTGTTTTCAGCATTTAACTTGCCGGCCTGCTTGAACACCCAACATTCCTTGTTGGTGTGGTTGGCTGGCTTGTCGGGGGTGCCATCTATTTGACACGAGCGATCGAGTATACGGTCCAAACTAGACGGGCCCGGAGTGCTTCTTTTGAATGGCCTTTTCCGCTGACCAGGTTTAGAGCCTCTGAATCCGGCATTGACTGTCATATCCTCGGTATTGTCGCTGTTGATGCGGCACTTGTGTTTTTTGCGATGTAACCTGCCATTGCTATCCTTGGTATCCGAAGTACCATGGTTCTTTGATATGTTATTGCTTCGAGCCAGCCAGCTGTCCTCTCCTACGCAAAAGTGGGTCATGAGTGTCATGAGGGCTGCCATAGATTTCGGCATTTCCTAACCAAGGTGCCGGGCGAGCCACTCGTCGCGGATGTTGTGCTTAAAAGCTGCTAGGGCCTCTGCATCCGGACAGTCGACGATTTGATTTTCCTTTGTCAGGAACCGTGTCTAGAATTGCTTGGCCGATTCCTCTGGCTGCTGAATTATGTGGCTCAAGTCATTGGCATCTGGTGGTCGCACATAAGTTCCCTGGAAGTTGTCAAGGAATGCGTCTTCCAGATCTTCCCAACAGCCAATGGATTCTGCTGGCAGGCTGTTGAGCCAATGCCGAGCTGGTCCTTTGAGTTTGAGTGGGACGCCTGTGAAGCATAGGGGGTGTGCGGCGCCTCTGTACTGGGTTATATCGCGGCGCAACTCAAATGAGTCTTGTCTGCTGTGTTCGGCCCGGCCGGATTTACTTTTATTGTACCCGGCGTGATGGTTATCGTCTCGCATAGTGGCGCGCCCTCATGATCTGTAGATCGATCTTGCATGTTTTGCTTTGTCCTCCAATTCGTCTCGATGGTCTAATGTATTTCCCCGTGCCTTGACATTTTTATTTGAGTGGCATCGGGGTGCGGGCTGAGATTTTGGCTGAAATGCCTCTGTGTCACGGCCATGAGGTGGCCGATCAGCCGCGTCATAAGCTGGAGATGTAGGTTTTAATGCTTCCTCCTCCAGTCGGGGTAGCAACCTGCGCTTTGGGTAACTCTTGGAGGGGCGTTCGAGTTCATATTCCTCGGCCGCAAGGAATTCAGTCCATCTGTCAGCTAGCAAATCTTGATCAGCTTGAAGTTGCTATTGCTTTTTCTTAAGGCTATTTGTCGTGGCTATAAGCCGACGCTTGAAGCGCCCTTGCTTGAAGGGATCCTCAGGCACGACAAATTCGTCATCGTCGAGGCTTGCCTCGTCTTCGTAGGGAGGCATGTAATTATCATCCTCTGCCTCTCCATTTGCCGCTCTCTCGGGAGGGATGGCTTCTCCATCCTCTTGCTCTAAATCTTGCTGGAGGGGATTGTCGTCATCTTCGGCACTGTCCAGAGTCCTATTATCTCCTTTGCCGGTATCACCGCTTTTTCCTTGGCGAGACTTAGAGCGGAGCCGCTGACGTCAGTGCTTGGGTTGCTTCTTGGAGGGGTCATCCTCTGTTGTCCCGTCGCCATTGCCTTCTTTGGGTGTGTCCACCATATATATATCATATAATGAGGTGGCTGGCCAGTGCCCTGTGGGCAGTGGTTCTTGTTCGTCTCCTGCATCGTCGTCCATACTGTCGATGTCTTCGGAGTCGAAGTCGAGCATGTCGGTCATATTGTCGACAGTGGCTACTAAGTGGGTGGTGGGTGGGCGGCGAATTTCTTCGTCATCAGCATCCCAATCCTGCCGGACATAGTTCGGCTAGGACTCTCCTAACAAGGAGAGAGACCTTAATGAGTCCAGTATGTCGCCGAAGGGCGAGTGCTGAAAGATATCCACGGAGGTGAACTCCACGATCGGCGCCCAGTCGGATTCGATAGGCACGGGCGTAGGCGGTTCGGAGTCCGTGGCCGGGGAAGAATCCGGTAGTTTGGCGTCACGGATCTCGTGAAGGGTAAGGTCGATACTTGGCTCGATCGCCGCTGAGAATGCGGCCTGTGTGGCGGGGTCTATCCACCCGTCCATGGATGGCGCAATTGGCTCCGAATTGAGGGTCGGAGCGGTTGCCGGTGCGGTCTCCTGAACACTGTCCGATGGTAGAGCTAAATCATACTCATCGTGACCTTGCGGCGCACTCGGCAGGGGCTCGAATCCGTCGAAGATCAAGTCTCCGCGGATGTCGGTCGTGTAGTTTAAGCTTCCAAACCTAACCTGGTGGCCAGGGGCGTAACTCCCGATCTGCTCCAGATGGCCAAGCGAGTTGGCCGCAGTGCGAAGCCGCCGAATACAAAGATCTGTCCGGGGAGAAAAGTCTCTCCCTGGACTACATTGGTATCGATGATCGAAGGAGCCATCAAGCCTGATGATGATGACACAGAGGAACTCTCAATGAAAGCACCAATGTCGGTGTCAAAACCGGCGGATCTCGGGTAGGGGGTCCCGAACTGTGCGTCTAGGCGGATGGTAATAGGAGACGGGGGACACGATGTTTTTACCCAAGTCCGGGCCCTCTCGATGCAGGTAAAACCCTACTCCAGCTTGATTGATCTTGATGATATGAGTATTACAAGAGTTGATCTACCACGAGATCGAAGAGGCTAAACCCTAGAAGCTAGCCTATGGTATGATTGTTGTTCTTGGTCCTACGGACTAAACCCTCCGGTTTATATAGATACCGGAGGGGGCTAGGGTTACACAGAGTCAGTTACAAGGAAGGAGATCTATATATCCATATTGCCAAGCTTGCCTTCCACGCCAAGGAGAGTCCCATCCGGACACGGGACGAAGTCTTCAATCTTGTATCTTCATAGTCCAACAGTCCAGCCAAAGGATATAATCCGGCTGTCCAGATACCCCCTAATCCAGGACTCCCTCAGCTTCCTTGTGTCCCACAGGGGGATCGAGGCCAACCCAGAGAAGGTCAAGTCCATTGAAGACATGAGTCCACCGCAAACCCTCAAGGAAATGCAGAAGCTTGTTGGACGGGTGACTGCATTGGGACGCTTTATTTCCAAGATGGGAGAGCGTGCCCTACCCCTTATTCAAGTTGATGAAGAAAAGGGCCCATTTGAATGGACCCTGGAGGCCGACCGAGCATTTCAAGACCTCAAGAGATACTTGACCAGCCAGCCAGTGATGGTGGCACCGTGACCTCTCAAGCCCCTAGTGCTTTACCTTGCTGCCACTCCCTACTCCGCGAGCACGGCTCAAGTGGCGGTTCGGGAAGAACACCAAGCCAAGGGCGCATCACACCGAGCTACACCCCCAGTAGAGATGACGCAAGATCAGAAGGGCGCCAGAAGGACCGCAGCGGCAACAGCAGTGGGTCAAGCTCAGTAGGACGACGCCCCCGAACCCGCTAAAGCCCCGACAAGCGATCAAGCATTGGGGGCTCCATCGCCTCAGGAGGCACCCCAACTCCCGGAAGACGCAAACCTCATCAGCGCGCGTACCCTCGTCGAGCACCCGGTATACTTCATCAGCACTATGCTGCCAGATGCAAGAGCACGGTACCCCATGCCGCAGATACTCTTACTCGCGCTCGTGGTGGCCTCATGAAAGCTGCGGCACTACTTTCAAGGCCACCCCATCAAGGTCGTCTCGACCTACCCACTTGAGAAGGTGCTCAGGAGCCCCAACTCTGCTGGGAGGGTAGCCGAATTGAACATCGAGTTGCAGGCGTTCCAGTAGGAGTTCAGCACCACCAGGGTCATCAAGGGGGGTGCGCTCACCGATTTTGTGGCAGAATGGACAGATGCCCCGGTGCTTGAAATAGGCGAGGACCGGTCTCTCTCGCCAGGAAGTGAGGCACCCAATGGTTGGGTCATGTATTTCGATGGTGCCTTCGCGTGCCAGGGCGCGGGGGCTGGAGCAGTGCTCATCTCGCCCACTCAGGACAAGCTCTACTATGCTGTGCAGCTCTGCTTTCAGCAGGGCGAGAAGGTCTCCAACAACATTGCAGAGTATGAAGGCCTCATAGCCAGCCTGAAGGCTGCGGCGGCACTAGGGGTGAAGCGTCTCACCATCAGAGGCAAATCGCAGCTCCTCGTCAACTTCTCCAACAGGGTATACGAGCCGAAGGATGAACACATGGAGGCATATCTCGCAGAGGTACGCAAGATGGAGAAGCAGTTCCTGGTCTTGGAGTTGCAGCACATGCCCCGGGGAACCAACAAGGAAGCCGACGACATCGCCAGAAGGGTGTCCAAGCGACAGCCCTAAGAGCCTGGCGTCTTCGACGAGCGGCTCATCAGGCCGTCAGCGACACCACCTCTTTCAAGGACAGTGCAGCCTTAGGAGGAGCTCCCGCAGCCACCTGCCGCGGGAGCCCCAGCCTGTGGCCCGACTTCGGGAGTGCGTCTACTCTTGGCGCTCGAGCCCCAGGAGGGGTGCTGGAACAAGGAACTCAAGGAATACCTGATGCAAGGGACGTTGCCAGAGAAGGAGGAGGATGCGGAGTATCTGGCCCGGCAAGCCACGGCATACTGCATCCAGGACAGTGAGTTATATAGGAAGCGGCCAAATGACGTCTCACTGTGTTGCATCTCCAAGGAACAAGGGAAGGAGCTACTAGCTGACATACATGGCAGGGACTGCGGGCACCACTCGTCGTCATGAACCCTTGTCGGCAAGGCATTCCGTAGCAGATTCTACTGGCCTACGGCGCTCAATGACGCAGCTGAGCTGGTGAAGTCCTTCAAGGCCTGCCAAGCAAATCCACCAGCCAGCTCAGGGCCGCCACACCATTCCACTCTCGTGGCCATTCGCAGTCTGGGGGCTGGATATCCTGGGGCCGTTTCCTCGGGCGCCTGGGGGCTATCGATACCTCTACGTCGCCATCGACAAGTTCACGAAGTGTGCAGAGATGGAAGTCGTCCGTACCATCCCACCTAGCTCTGCGGTCAAGTTCATCAAGGGTCTCGTGAGCCGTTTTGGGGTCCCCAACCGCATCATCACCGATAATGGTTCGTAGTTCACCAGTAATCTCTTCAAAATGTACTATGCTAACCTTGGAACAAAATCTGCTACGCTACAGTGGCGCACCACCAGAGCAATGGTCAAGCTGAACGCGCCAACGCAGAGGTCCTGAGAGGCCTCAAGACCAGGACCTTCAAGAAAAAGCTTGAAGCCTGCGGTAGGGGCTGGCACGATGAGCTCCAGTCCGTGTTGTGGTCCATCCGCACCATCGCCACCAAGCCAACGGGAGAAACCCCATTCTTCCTCGTCTACAGAGCAGAAGCGGTTCTCCCTCACCAGATCATGCATCGCTCCGCACGGGTCCTGGAGTTTGATGAGATGCAGCAGGACGCCACGCGGAGGATGGACCTCATGCTGGGGGAGGAACGCCGCCGTGAGGCTGCACTGTGGGCGGCAAGATACCAGCAGGCGCTGTGGCGGTACCACTATCGCAGCGTCCGCTCTAGGACGCTTGAGGTGGGTGACCTCGTCCAGAGGCGGGTGCTCTCCAGGGAAGGGCTGCATAAGCTCTCACCCATGTGGGAGGGCCCATTCAAGGTCATCCATGTCTCCAGGCATGGCGCCGTGCGCCTGGAGACACAGAATGGGGTACCCATCCAAAACGCCCGGAACATCCAGCACCTCCGGAAGTTCTACCCCTGAAGAAAGGCTCAGCGGCTATGAAGCAAGGCCCCGTTCCTGTGAAGGTCTCCGCTCGTGACACTCTCACGTAATAATGAGTGGGGTTGTACATGCCCCAGAGTCTCAGGAGTGCCGCCCTTGGGCCTCGGGGGCTCCCTCCCACATCTTAGTGGCAGCACTTAGCTCTGCGCTGGTGAGAAGGCATGAAGACTAGACTAGGTGTTGGACGTGGCATTTCATTTGCTTTCCGAAGTTGGCTTTCCCCTCTTTTAATTGAAATTTGCCGTCTAGTATCTCTTGTTGTTCTCGTCCTGTCGCTTTCTGCCTCTGTTTCTGCCTTCATTTCTCTGGTCGACCTGTACTCT
The DNA here is from genome assembly GCF_018294505.1 of Triticum aestivum. NCBI lineage: Eukaryota > Viridiplantae > Streptophyta > Magnoliopsida > Poales > Poaceae > Triticum > Triticum aestivum. The sequence goes on along the minus strand of NC_057797.1, from coordinate 288,685,507 downwards.
CTCGCGCGTCCCTCGTGAGGGGGCTGAGCAGGTACCCTCGTGAGCTTCCTTTTTCTGTTTTTCGCGAGGCACCCTCGTTCGAGCTCGCAAGCTGGCGCACCTCTCCTAATCCGTGCCCCTCGGGTACTGCGATACGAAGCGCTGGGTCAAGGACAACGGCACCTGTGACCAAGTGTCGGGTGAATGATAAGCCTCTTAATGAATTTTTTGCAGTTCCTAAGCGCCTACCAGGCCAAGGAGGCCTCGGCAGGCACCAGGGAGCAAGCCCCTCATGAGGAGGATACTACTATGAGCAAAACAAGCTAAGTTATCTCTACACAAAATGACGATGTTGCGGCATAGCACAGAAACGATAAACATAGCATAATATTTGAGGAATCACAGTTCGTTGCACGCTCATCGGGGCCCATACTGGTTTCTTTCTTGGTGCAGGAAGGAAAGGAAGAACAAAATAAAAGCGGCGGGGCCCCCACAGCGATCCGCGAGGGCGGGCTCTTGGCGTCGTCCCGAGCTCAGCCAGACCCCTCCTTGCGCTTCATGGAGGCGCAGCGATGAGACGACCCACTGCCACCTTCGAAGCGGGCGTGGCGGCTGGTCGTAACCGCCGCTGTTGGAGCTATCGTCGGAGGAAGAGTCATCGTAGCTAGACGAGACATGGTCGGCCCCAAGGGCGGGTTCGCCCTCATCCTCGTCACGACCATCGCCAAGGCCGAGCACCTCCTCGCCGTCGTTGACCTCGGGGCAGCACCCGACGCGGCGACCATCTCCTCGAAACACCCTCACGTAGAGGCCACGTCACCATCATACTTGAAATGGAGGGTGCACCGCCTGCCCAAGCCGCGCGCGTGGGCAAACGTCTGCCAGCCGTGGGCCAGGGCTATGTTGCCCGCAGCGGAGACCTCAACCGCGACCCAGGAAGCCCTGCTGCAGCAGCCGTCCGCATGCAGCCAGAGCCCGCCGGGACATGAAGCCGGCAGCTCATCGGCGAAGAAGTGCGGGAGCTGAAGCCTGTTGTTGGCCGGGTTCTCCGACTAGATGAAGAACTCTGGCAGCACCTTCGCCGAATGGAAGCGCGACCAGGGAGGCTGCGCAACCACGACACATCTCCCCTCATCAACAGGACTGCCATGACCGGAGCGACCCCTGCCACGCGAAGCGGCACTGCCACGGCCGCGCGGGGCCGCGGCGGGGGTCGCGGAGTGCTAGCGAGAACGTCCGCGACCACGCTTGGGCACCAGCGAGTCGGTCCCCTCGCGAGGGGCCTTCCCCTTCTCCTCGGCGGAGAACCTCTTCAACGGCGCCATTGGTGTAGCAACTGGTGATGGAGCAAAGGCAGAGAAGCGAGCAGAATGGGAAGAGATGGGCGATGGGGGCTCTGTCCCCCTCCCCACTTATAGCAGAAGAAAGCCAACCAACGCCCCCATGATCACAGGTAATGATTGTTTTCCTTGCATGCAGTAAGGACTCGTCAAATCGAGCAGTTGCCGAGGCGACATGGGGAAGCGGAGACGCTCACGTCCAATCAATCGCCATGCGTCGCCCAAGTCCGCAGGCTAATGGGGCCCGCGGTGCTCCGCACTTGCCCTTCGGCTGTGCCTCGAAGCCAAAGCCCAAGCACGCCTTGGGCACGGGGGCTACTGTTGGTGTTCTGGGAACGAGGGTCCCCAGACTTGCCTACCTGTGGCCCACGGTGTGGCGCTGCGAGTGGGCCCGTATGGCCCATCTTCACCAAGAAGCATTCAAGATCCTCGCGAGGAGCCAAGCCTCGTGAGGCGGACGACACAAGACCTCCTCAGGAGCGGCCTCACCAGGCTGGCTCACGAGGGGCAGAGAGATCAAGGCCAGGAAAACCTCGCAAGGTTACAATGACGTGAGCCATGATTATCGAGACCAGGCGGGTGCCGGGCGGGTGCCAGCGCTCACAGTGTCCTTGTTTCCTCTTTGGTGCTAAGGAAGCAAGCACAGATGAAGAGTACCGAGGCATCAAACAAAGGTTTCCATATTGGTACAACGAGACAAAGAACAGCAGGACGGCAGGACGGAGGTCACCATGGAGCCCAAGAGGGTGTCACCACTAGAGCCTTTGTCAGGCGAAGACTGCTTTTGTCAGGATAACTTGTACTAGTTGCCCCCTTTCAAATTGGCCGTTGTTGGCTCCCTTCCCGCTCAATATTTGGGAAGAGGACCCAGGCCTCTAGGAATAGGATTAGCCACCACCATAGGGAGGCAAGCTGATAGAGATCTAGATCCACACACCAACCAAGCACAAGAACACCTCACCTCAGGAGGCTGTTATTCCTTTTGTACTGTTCATCATCAGCCCAAGAGGCAATCCACCACACCACACTGGAGTAGGGTATTAGACCGCAACGGTGGCCCAAACCAGTATAAATCTTGTGTCTTTTGTGTTGAGAGTTCGTTGAGCTAGCCTTAGAGATCGCGTAGTCCTTGAGGGCATGATCGGTGAGGGAGAGATCTTCGCGTGCACCCAAGTGTTCGTACCTTAAGGGTTTTGCCGGAACCCGAAATCCGACACCTTATTCCTAGCTCTCAAAATTGTGTTGCTTCCATTGGCCGCAACAAAGTTGGTTCATCCCGGGCATTGGCCCTCCTTGTTCCGGAGGTAGAAGAAATGGCGAAGCAATGCCACAGATGGCATCACCCCCACAAATGCTTCGCAGTAAAAGGCGAAGATCGACAGGAGGAGGACCTAGTTGGGATGAAGATGGAGGGCGTGGAGCTTGTAATGGCGGAGGACGACATAGAAAAATTCAGAGAAAGGGGGACCAGCCCCGCAAAGACGATGTGCATGAAGAAGGGGTAGAAGCTACTACCCGAGGCCATCGATTTCCCAGAGCCGGCCTGAAGCGCGGTCTCTCCCCCCTCATTGCTATCGCTCGCTGCCATCAGGAGCGCGGTGGCGAAGTTCTTCTCCGTGATGTTGGGCGCGCTCAGGGCAGCCTCAAAACAGATAGGCGAGCGCACGTCCTTCGCCTTGCCGCTGGCCATCGGCTGCCGGCTTGGGGGAGAGTTTCGGCATATCGGGATTCTCTTTGGGCAGGAAGGAGAAGGGTATATGGAGCAAGACGATGGGAGAGACATGAAAGCCATGTGGTAGGCGCCAACCCTTTTTCTCAGGCAAGGACGGTTGCTGAGGCAGCATGGGGAAGTGGAGACGTCCACGTCCCATCAATTTCCATGCGTCGGCCAAGGCCGCATGCTATTGGGGCCCGCGGCGCTCCACACTTTCCCTTTGGGTTTGCCTCAAAGCCAAGTTTGAGTGCGCCTTGGGCCCAGGGGCTATTGTCGGTGTTCTGGGACCGGGGGTGCCTAGACTTGCCTGCCTGCGGCCCGTGGCGTGGCTCCACCATCGGCCTGGTATGGCCCAGTTCGGCAGCAACAACACAAGACCCTCGTGAGGGGCCAAGCCTTGCGAGGCGGACGAGACCAAGACCTCCCTGGGGGCAGCCTCACTAGGCTGGCTCCCGAGGAGCGGAGATATCAAGGCAAGGCGCACCTTGCGAGGTTCACATGACGTGAGCCATGATGACCAAGGCCAGGAGGGCGCCAGCGAGTGCAGTGTACCAGTTTCCTCTTTGGTGCTAAGGAGGCAAGTGCAGGCACGGGGTTCCGAGGCATCAGGCAAAGGTTTCCATATCGGTGCAATAACACCAAGACCACCAGGACAACAGGGCGGACGTCATCACGGAGCCCACGACAGCGTCACCACCAGAGCCTTTGTAGGCGAAGACTACTTTTGTCGGGATAACTTGTACTAGTTGTCTCCCTTCAAACTTGGCCGTTGTGGATCCCTTCCCGCATAACATTCGGGAAGAGGACCAAGGCCACTATAAATAGGACTTAGCCACCACCATAGAGGGGGAGGATCATTCAGACCACCCTGAGACCCACCAGCTCATTGGGCTCAAGAACACCTCACCTCCTAAGGTTGTTCATCCATTATACTAGTTCACCCTTAGCCCCTCGAGGCAATCCACCACAAAGCTGGAGTAGGGTATTACACCGCAAGGTGGCCTGAACCAGGATAAATCTCTGTGTCTCTCGTTATTTGGGTTCGTCGAGCTAGGTCGTGGTATCGTTAGCGAGCGAGCTAGGGAGAGTGTTCTTCGTGCGCACCCCAGTGTTTGAACCTCTCAAGGGTCTGCGGAGCCCTGAATCTGACACTTCCCGCCTACATTTGGGAAGAGGACCAAGGCCACTATAAATAGGACCTAGCCACCACCATAGAGGGGGACCAGATCTGTCGGTGTTCTGGGAATGGGGGTCCCCAGACTTGCCTGCCTGCGGCCTGCGGCGTGGCTCAAAAGGGGGCCCAGCATGGCCCATCTTCACCAACACAGACCCAAGACCCTCGCGAGGGGCCAAGCCTCGCGGGGCGGATGACGCGGAGCTTCCTCAGGCACGGCCTCATCAGGCTGGCTCGTGAGGAGGCGGAGAGATCAAGGCAGGGTACCTTACGAGGTGCCCGTGACGCAAGCCATGACGACCAAAGGCGCCAGGCGGGTGCCAGCCCGCGCAGTGTCCCCCTTTCCTCTTTGGTGCAAAGGGAGCAAGCGCAGCCGCGGAGTACCGAGGCATCAGGCAAAGGTTGCCATTTCGGTGCAACAAGACCAAGACCAGGAGGACTACAAGACGGAGGTCATTGTGGAGCCCAAGACGGCGTCACCACCAGAGCTTTGTGTAGGCGAAGACTACTTTTGTTAGGATAGCTAGTACTAGCTGTCCCCCTTTAAATTAGCCTGCCATTGTTGGCTCCCTTCCCGCTCAATATTTGGGAAGAGGACCAGGGCCTCTATAAATAGGACCAGCCACCCACAGAGTAGGGGGGATGACAAGAAGAGATCTGGTAGTACCCAAGCAAGAGCAAGCAAGCAAGCAGAGAGATAGAGAGAGAGTGAAGGGTGACTGAGCTCCTCCCAGCAGTTCATCGCCCCAGCCAAGAGCAGACCCTCGCGAGGCTGTTCTTCCTTGTATTGTTCATCATCATCAGCCCAAGAGGCAATCCACCACACCACACACTAGAGTAGGGTATTACACCACAACGGTGGCCCGAACCAATATAAACCTTGTGTCATTTGTGTTGTTCTTTCCATCGCTTAGATCTTAGCAAGGCGGAGGGGTGCAGGTAGGTAGGAAGCGAAATCTCGGCACGCACCCCAGTGTTCGAACCTCAAGGGTCTGCCGGAACCCGAAATCCGACATTTGGCGCGCCAGGTAGGGGTGCACCGGAATTCGTCTTCCACCGCCCCGTTCTCCTCCGACCATCACGCCCATGTCTGACGCTCGTCGGGCCCGCGCCGAGCATCGGGCCGCTCTTGCTTCTCGCGTCGCCCCGAGGCTCCTGTCGGCGGGCGTCCTCGCGGTTCCCGTCACCTGCCATCAACGCCGCCACCGGCCCGGCGGGGGACGAGCAGCAAGCATCGTCTCAGCATCCGTCCGTGCGGCAAGATGGCCGCACTGCTACTCCCTCCCTCACCCCAGCTGGTTCTTCGTCCCGCGCGCTCCGCGCACCCATGGAGGCTCGAGCTGCGCTCATCGCGGCAAATGAGCTCCTGCGCTACCGTCCCGTCGACGATGTCTACGAAGAATCGCTCGACCGCGTCGCCGAGCTCGTCCGTGCCGCGGGGGGCTCTCCTGCGCCGTCCGCTCCGCTGCACCGCACCCCGCCCCGCGCGGGCGACGAAGCTCCGGCGGCACCCCCGCCGCCTCCTCCACAAGAAGGCTCCATGGCTCCAAGGCGCGTGGCCCCTGGGCGGAACCCGCTCCGTCAATTGCCAGCGCGGCAAGAGCAGAGCTGCCAAGAAGTCCCTCGCCCGCAAGAAGCTGCCCGGGCGCTCCCTGCCCCAGCACGTCGCGACCATGCTCCTGCTCCCGCACGACAAGACCCAGCTGCAGCGCGTGGGGACATGCAAGACCAAGCTCTCCGTCACCCAAGGCCTCACGTGGCCACAGCAGGCTGCCGTGCCTTCACAACTGAGCTACGCAGCGTCGCGTGGCCCGGCAAGTTCAAGCCGGACCTGCCTCCTCGTTACGACGACACGGCTGACCCTGCGGAGTTCCTCCAGCTCTATGAGCTGGGCATCGAATCTTCCAACAGAGACGAGAAGGTCATGGCAAACTGGTTTCCCATGGCGCTCAAGGACGGGGCCCGCACCTGGCTCCTGAACCTCGCTCCAGGCACGATCTCCTCCTGGGACGAGATGCGCACCCGCTTCATCGCCAACTTCCAAGGTACTCGCGACCGGCCACCCGCCGTGAGCGACATGCGCCGCATCAAGCAACAACCCGGGGAGACCCTGCAGAAGTACATCCAGCGCTTCAACAATGCACGCCTCAAGATTCCCAAGGTGACTGGGGAGGCCATCATCTCAGCCTTCTCCGACGGCGTGCGCGATGTCAAGATGAAGGAGGAGCTGGCGATGCATGAAGACCTGTGCACTTCCTTGGAGCTGTTCAACTTGGCGACCAAGTGCGCCAGGGCTGAGGAAGGGCGTCTCTCCCTCCTCGAGCTTCCTGCCGCAGACCCAGAAGAGAAGAAGCCCAAGGCCAAGGATGTGAAGCGCAAGGGGGATGCCGTGCTCGCGGCAGAACCAGACACCAAGCGGGGAAGAGATCAGCCTGAACCTTCCAAGGGCAGCCGGTACTATGTGTACCACGACCTCCACACCCACAACACCAACGAATGTCAAGAGCTCCGAGCCGTGCGGGAAGGAAGGATCGGCCGTCGCCCCGACCGCGGTGACCGGGGCTATGGTCGAGGAGGAGGAAGGAACGCAGGACGCTGGGAAGACCGTGGCCTGCGCCAAGGGTGGCGCGATCAACCTCGCGAGGACCGCTGGCAAGACCCGCCTCACGAGGGAGACTGGAGGGATCAGCCTTGCGAGGATCGCCTACATGGCAACGCAGGCCTCCCTCCGCTACCGCCGCAGCCAAGGAGAAACGAGGACCGGCACCAAGACGAGGGGGCTGGGGGCTTCCAGGAGCCGCGCGCGATCGCCTGCATCTTGGGCGGCGCTCAGGCCCTAGCCTCTCAACGCATCTTCAAGCAGTTCGCCCGTGAAGTGAATGCAGTCCTCCCCAGGCTTGAAGCCACACGCCCTCTCAGGTGGTCAGCGTGCGCCATCACGTTCAGCTCAGCAGATCAACTCAAGTGTGCGGCTACAGCCGGAGTCCTCCCGATGCTTTGTTCCCCAATCATTAGCAACATGGTGGTCACCAAGACCCTCATCGACGGCGGGGCAGGGCTCAACGTCCTGTCCGTGGAAACATTCAACAATCTCCAAGTGCCCTACAACCAACTTCAGCCAACCAAGCCCTTCTCCGGAATCACCGACGGCTCCACGGTCCCGATTGGGCAGGTCCGCCTCCCTGTCACCTTCGGGGCACGCGACAACTACCGCACCGAGCACATCGACTTCGACGTCGCCCACATACGCCTGTCGTAAAACGCCATCCTTGGGTACCCGGCGCTGGCCAAGTTCATGGCCGTAACTCACCATGGCTACAACGTCCTCAAGATGCCAGGAAGTGGCGGAGTCATCACGGTGCCCTGTGAAGAGAAGGACGCGGTGTGTTCCCTGGAACGAGCCTTTCAGGCCGTGTCCCTGGAAGACCCGGATCGCGGAAGCAGGAGGCTTCCCGAGACCGCCCCCAAGAAGAAGAAGACATTGTCCGGCCCGGTCCCTCGGGAGGCAGGCCCCTCTGGGCCCGTGCCTGCCCAGGGGGAACCTCCTTCCGTCGCATAGGAAAGCGCGCCCAGTGCCCTCCTCAGGCAGGACTCGGGGGCTCTTCCTTGGAGGGCCACCGACCTAGCTAGGGTCACGAGGGAGGCGCTTGGGCACCACGTGGAGGCGTGCTTCGAAGCACGTTTCCCTCAAGAAGGAGTAAGGCAAGGAGAGCCAGACCCTCAGGAGTTCGTCAGCAAGGCCATTCAGGAGCTATAGGAGTCAAGGGCCATGAAAGGAGGCCGCCGTCTACCAGCAGTGGCTCCCCATCCAGGCGAGGATGGTGGGCTGCGCGTCTGCATCAACATACCAGGGCTCAACCAAGTCGCCTCTCTGGAGCGCCTCTGGCCCTCGCGAGTGGGGCGCTGCGGAGGTCCACCCCACAGCTGCGTTTGCATGCCTTACGGCTTGCCGAACGCGGTTGTCACGTACCAGCGCCTCATGAGGGACATCATGGAAGCACGAGAGGCCAGGCGTTCCGCATCCCTGGCGGAGATGGAGATGGCCCGCAGGGAGCCACCAGCGCCTCCGGAGCCTCCTGAGGCCCCTGGGCCTGGGGGCTCGTGAGGATCGGCTTCCGCAGCCCACTGAGTCTGCTACACCAACACTCCATCATCCTCAACATTATCAGGTGACATCTTTCAAGTTTTACTTCCAGCTGGGAGCGCCCCCCCAGGGCTGCATTATTCCCAGGCCGCGTGGGTTCGTCCCTGCGGCATGTATCCCGTTTATTTCATGTTGTTAGCTTACCTTGTTGGGGGCGCCCCTCGGGCTGCATGATCCCCAAGTCGCTCGGGCCAGACCCAGTGACGTCCGCCTTCCCAGCATCTATTTGAATGACTCCACTCCTTCGCGACTAATGTGTTTGACCTAGCTGCCAGCTCAACTGAGGCCAACTGACGAAACTGCTCTCAACAGCACAATGCTTGCGCATGGGTCCGTCCCTGCAACACCGACAAACCTGAATGGCTGAGCTCTGGCCGTGGCAGCCCCGCATGGCGCCACCTCGTCAAGCCTTCAGTGCATCATCGCCCCTCAAAAGCAACCAACGGCTGACTGTCAATTGTCCTGGCAACCCCTTGTTCTTTCTGTGATGAGTCTACAGGATCTCCTAAAGGAGCTGCGCGAGGCAAGGCCCTTGCGGCGTCTCCTTCACTCTCGTCTGCGCGAACCGCTTGCACGTTAAAGGGGGGTGCCTGAGCATCGCGACTCAGGGATCCTACTGGCTCTCCAGCCCTCACCCTCTGGCCTTGACCACGGCATCGCGACCTGGCATACCAGCGACGGCTGAGACTCGCTCGAGGGCCGGGACCCGAGGATGTAGAGCGGAAAGGGGAGCAAAGGCGAGAGGGGAGGGACACGCGAGGACCTCGCCGAGCAACCTCACGCCTGCCGGTGCACGGACCCGGCGACACACCAGGGAGCGGTCCCTGATTCTCGAGATAAGTCACCATCCGGAAGCACCAGCTACTGTGGCACCATCCCCGCACCTAATGCAAACCCGTGTTAGCGACGCCTCTCTCCTTTCTCACCGAACGACGCCTGCTTGAGCGCAAAAGGGGACCTCCTGAGCATCGCGACTTAGGGGCTCTTACCGGACCCCGGGTCGCTCACCTCCTGGCCTTGACCACGGCATCGCGACCTGGCATACCAGCGACGGCTGATGCCGCCTTGGGACTGGGACCTGTCGGCGCAGAGCACCAAGCCCTCGCGAGGTTCAAAAGGGAGAACTGAGCTAAGACGGAATGAGCAACTTGCACAGTTTTACGACAAGGGTTATTGTCGGTGTCAAAACCGGCGGATCTCGGGTAGGGGGTCCCGAACTGTGCGTCTAGGCGGATGGTAACAGGAGACAAGGGACACGATGTTTTTACCCAGGTTCGGGCCCTCTCGATGGAGGTAAAACCCTACTCCTGCTTGATTGATATTGATGATATGGGTAGTACAAGAGTAGATCTACCATGAGATCAAGGAGGCTAAACCCTAGAAGCTAGCCTATGGTATGATTGTTGTATGATGAAGTTGTCCTACGGACTAGAACCCTCCGGTTTATATAGACACCGGATAGGGTTAGGGTTACACAGAGTCGGTTAGAATGGTAGGCGATCTTGAATATCCGCATCGCCAAGCTTGCCTTCCACTCCAAGGAAAGTCCCATCCGGATACGGGACGAAGTCTTCAATCTTGTATCTTCATAGTCCTGGAGTCCGGCTGAAGGTATAGTACGGCTACCCGAACACCCCCTAATCCAGGACTCCCTCAGTAGCCCCTGAACCAGGCTTCAATGGCGACGAGTCTGGCGCGCAGATTGTCTTCGGCATTGCAAGGCGGGTTCCTCCTCCAAGTCCTTCAAGAAGATTTTAAACACCAAGGATAGTGTCCGGCTCTGCAAAATAAGTTTCCACATATTGCCATAGAGAGAATAATATCAACACAAATCTAATCTGCTGACGTATTCTGCAGTGTGACATCACACTACGGCCAAGTCCTTTACTCGAATCATTTTTACTTTTCCACCTCAGCACGTTTAGCGAGGCAGTTTCCTTGGCACGTCTTGTCAAAGCAGAGATTGTGTCCCCCCTTTTACGGGATTCTCATCAATACGGACGTGGGTAACCCAATCGTGCCCGTTAGCATGTCTTCTCGATTAAAGGCGAGTCCCAAACGGTTACGGGGAGGGCTCCTGGTATTCAACCTCTTATAAAGAGACCAGGGCCTTACTCCTTTTCCCCAATCTCAAAACAAGTTCGCCCGTCGCCTCGAGTTCCAACACCCTAGGCTCCAGATTCCAGGCGCTTCGGACCTTCGACAATGTCCGGTTCCGACCTTCAAGGCCGATGGATGCCCTCCTCCGTCACGGAGGAGGACGTGCTAAAGTTGAGAGAGGCTAAGTTCTTGACCGCCGAAATTTCGCATAGGTTGCCTGCTCAAAGGCAGGCTATTCCCAGTCCCCAGCCCGGTGAGAGCGTAGTGTTCATGTCTCACTTCCTTCCAGGGTTAGGCTTCCCGATGGTTCCCTTCGTGAGGGGGCTGCTGTTTTATTACGGGCTGGAATTTCATGACTTAGCACCGGAGTCCATCCTCCACATTTCCTCATTCATCGCTGTGTGCGAAGCGTTCCTCCGTGTTACTCCTCACTTCGGATTATGGCTCAAGACTTTTGGAGTGGAGCCGAAGATGATCGAGGGACGGCACACAAAGTGCAGAGGCGCTGTCATAAGTAAGAATGCGGATGCTCCATGGCCCGAGGGCTCCTTTCAAGAGGAGCTCGGCTTGTGGCAACGAGAGTGGTTCTACATCACCGCTCCCAAGAGCGCCAAGTGGGTGGCGCCTCGTGCCTTTCGCTCGAGTCCCCCATCACAGCTAGCGTCATGGGTCAACAAAGGATTAGATTGGGGGTTATCCAAAGACGTGCCCCTGTTGCAGGGCCGCATCAGGGATCTCTTAGAAAGAGACCTCAACCTGGTCAAGGTAACGCAGGTCATGCTGATTCGCCGAACACTACCCGGCAAACGTCGCTCCCTTCGTCTGTGGGAGTTTAATCCGGAGGGACCACGAGCTCTCCAGCATTTTATGGGTGCAACGCCCATGGAGACGTATAAAATGTTCTTAGGATCACAAGCAATGTGTCCGGATTTGACCGAGGATGCAGGTTTAAGCTGCAATCGCCCAGATACTCAAGTAAGTAACCTTGTGCCCGGACTCGCTATCCGTAAAGTTGTCATAAATTCGCCCCTAAAAGAGTTGTCCTTTTACACGGGAGTGGATAGCGAAGGCAAAGCTGATCAGGTGTCCGGCTCCCCTTCCTGAGACCAGGCCGGATCCCGTGCTAGTCAGGATGTTGAAGATCATGCCTTTGGAGGGAAGTGAGGGGGAGGACAAGGAAACTATGGCCTCCTCGAAGGAGGCTGCTCCGAAGGGAGGAACCGACAATTCCTCTCCTAAGAGGAAGAAGAGGGCCGCCTGTGACGACCCGGAGACCATGGCCTCAAAGCGGGGGCAAAAGTCCTCGTCAGAGGGTCCGACGCCGGGGAGATCCTCGGCCAAACTACGCCCTCAAAGGGATCAGCCCTCCGGCGAGCCGTAAGTAGAGAAAGATTTTCCTTTAGAGGGATGAGAGAAATCCTTGCTTTTTATCTGAGAAGATTAACTGAAATTTTACTTTGTAGCTCGGACCTTAGCCCTTCTCAGCAGAGCTCGTCTTCGGGGAATCTTCTTCCGGAGATGATGGAGAGTGGAATGCCTCCCCCTGCCGTACCGCCTGGCGAGGCGGGCGACCCTGAGGTGTCGTCACGGAGGGTTTCTCCGAATCCGGCAGGGGTGGAAGGTAGCCATATGTCCCCCCAAGGTTCTCCGTGTCCGGCCTTCGATGGAGGTCATAGGACGAGCCCGGCACCATCCGGTGCGCGGTCGGAGGAGCTGATGATTCTGCTGGGGCAAGCTTCTATCTCAGAGGAGCACCGTGCATTGATGGGTATGGTGATTGGAAGGATTTCGTCCGCGGAAAGCGGATTGCATGAGGCTGTCAGAAGTTTGCTGACGGGTTTTGAGGTACGTTTGATAATGTACTTCTTCGTCAGTTGCGCATAAAACAAGATGCTCCCTGTGTAGATAGTAGCCCCTGAGACTCTGCGCGTTGTTAAGAAATGATGGCATGCAGAGGATCATAATCCCAGGTCTAAGATGTCGCCTTTGAATGTAGGTGGCGAGGTGTCCGGAATCAAGCCGAACTGATGATTTGGCCGAACTAAAGCGGCAACTGGACGTGGCAGATGCCGACATTGCGCTTGTCAACAAGCGGCTTGATGAGGCTCAAGGTATGTAATTCCTCGGGCGGCATCAGGTAAGAGGAGCTTCATGCTAGTGTAATACAATGTGTGTGCTTGACGCAGATGGTACGGCCGCCGTGGAGAATCTTAGGGCAAAACTTGCCCGAGATAAGGAGCAACCCAGAAAAAGTGATGCAGGTGCCGAGAAGGCCCTTGAAGAGCTGAGAGCCGAACAGGCTGCTCACTGCCGAAGCATAGAAGAGATGGCCGAGATGGCCGAGAAGTTAAAGAGCACTGCAGACCGTTGCAAACTTCTTGAGAAAGAAGACCGGGCGAGACAGACGGACTTAGAGAAGGCCGTTGCCGATGCCAAGGACGCTCGCTCTGCGATGAGAGCTGCGAAGGAGGAGCTGCGTCAGACCGAACAGATTGCGGCTAGAAAGCCCTTTATGCTGCGGAGGAAGTTTTGCGATCCGAAGTTTGCTCCGTTGGACCGGATGTGGAGTGTGGAGGACACCTATCTGGATTTGGCAGCAAGTGCTGCTGATGTGACCGAACACTTTCGAGATCTAAAAGATCGCGAAGTGGAAAAGCTTTTTTGGTCACAGTTCCACAATCCAGAGCGTCCACTGGCAATGGATGATCGCCTGGCTCAATGGGCCGAACTGAATAGATTGTCCGGACTCGCCATGAAGTACGTCATGGGTCATCTGTGGCCTGGGAGATCGGAGCCAAAGAGTTATTTCAGCTTGGTGCAGCAATTCCTTGACGCGGTGTCATGTATCAATGTGATGAAGAGGTCAGCATGCATAGAGGGCGCACGGATGGATCTTGCCCGTGTCAAGACATACTGGGCAGAGATGGAGACCACCGTTGTTGCGTCCCGAGATTCGGACAAAAGCCGAGTACCCTCCGAGCACTATTTTCAGGAAGTCCTTGAAGGCGCTCGTGTAATAGAGACGCAGTGCTCGAAGGATGTTATGTTATGATAGCATATGTAATTATAAAGCAATATTTTGATAAATTTAGTGGCCTTTTATACTTGTGCCTTCAAGTATTGGGAACACCTCCTGTGCGGCCGTTTTAAGAGATATATATATATATATATATATATATATATATAATCTGAAAGATGGCAGTCGTTGGCTTCAGCCCCCACGCACATAGTGCGGGGGTGCTCGCAGAAGACGCATTTTCACACTTAACCCAATGTCTTGGTCCAACAAAGGAGGTGATAGCGCAGCGGGCCAGGCAACCGGACTATAATGCTTTAACACTTTCACTTAGCCATAGGAGCTTGATAGTGGGACTATTTAGGTAGCCCCTTGGTGGCGACTGCGCTCGCCCGAGTTCGGGGCGCGTATGTGCCTGGCCAGGAAACGGCCCTTCGTTAAAACGGAGGAATCCTATAGGTTCCGATAGGTCATCGGGTGGCTGACCAGTCTCATGCCACATCATGACAGTCAGTTTTCGGCTTTCTCTACTGAGGCGCTCGCCCGGCCTAACCGGGGCACAATCGCAGTAGTTCTCCTGGTGCTACCTTAGCCGATAGAGCGGAACGTAAGGTAGCCGAACTCAGGAGCCGGGCAACCCAAATTTGACCAAAGACATGATTCGGAGCTGATGCATATAATGCCAAAACCCACGACACCGAACACTCCCTAAGGTGTCCGGTCTTTATGAGTGCGGGCAAAATAACACTCTTTATTAAAAAGTCCCTAGTGTCCAGGTACGCGCAAAAATTCTGACGTGGCCACATGCCAAGACGCCAGCCTCCTCCTTGTTTATATCAGAGAAAACCAGGGGATATGTAGCAACAAGAGACAGTAAAAAAGGTTTACACAGGGTCTTAATCTAAAAAGAATCCTTAGGACGGGTCCCTACTGCACGTTTGCGCCTGTGTCTCCGTTGTGCCGTATCCTGGACGGGCGTCGCACGACGTTCATCTGCGAAAGAGAGGAACTGAGCTGAAAATGGGTCGTGCCGAACAAAAGTTTGAAATAAGCAAAGTATAAAGGAAAATATATAGAACTGAGCTTTATTGTCTCTTATTGTATATGTACGGAGCCCCTAGTGCGGGGGTATATGGCCACTAAGCCTGCATCAATGATGATTTTGTACCGAACTCGTCTATCCGCGTTCGTGGTCTTTAATGACCTATTCCGAAATTTTTGGCCGGTGAAGCCATTTTATTATGGGGCTGTCAAAGCGGCCGCACAGTCCTCTGCTTGGGGGAGGGGCACATCAATGCTTCCCCTTTAAAGAGATGATGCCTCGTGGACTGGGCATATTAAGCATTAGAGATGCATAATGCGGTATTGCGTTAAAGCGGGCGAAAGCTTCGCGTCCCAGTAGTGCTTGATAGCGACTAGAGAATGGGACGATGTGGAAGGTCAGCTTTTCACGGCGGAAGTTATCGGTAGAGCCGAATATAACTTCGAGCCGGAGAAGACCCATGCAATGGGTGTCCGGACCAGGCGTGACCCCTTGAAAGGCGGTTTTGCTGCGGCGGATTCTTGCTGGGTCTATCCCCATGTGGTGGATTGTGTCCTGATATATCAGGTTTAGTCCACTGCCGCCGTCCATAAGGACATTTGAAAACTGGAGTCCGCCAATTATTGGATCGAGTACCAAGGCAGTCCAGCCTGCGTTCCTGATACTTCTAGAATAATCCAGCTAATCGAAGATGATTGGTTTTGACAACCAATGGCGGGACCCCTTTGGGATAGGTCGTGTGGTGCGTACCTTTATGGGCGCCGCACGTTTTGTTATGTGAAGTAAGTTTACTGTTTTTACTTCTTGTGGGAAGTTCTTTTGTTTCCTGGTGCTCTGCTTTTGGGGTTCGTCCTCGTCTTCGCTTGGTGTGTCGAGCCCCTTGTGTTCGGCGTTGAGTCTTCCGGACTGTTTGAAAACCCAACAATCTCTGTGGGTATGGTTAGCAGGCTTACCGGGAGTACAGTGTATTTGACATATCCTATCTAGGATTTTGTTTAAGTTGGATGGATCATCCCTATTATCCTGGAGGGGTGGCTTTGTCTGATTCTGTTGTGAGCTCTTGAATCCGGCGTTGACTGCCGTGCTCTTTGGACTTTTTTCCTTAGTCCGGCGACGGTCCTTGTTGCGTCGCGGTTTTCCATTTCCATCCCTAGTTCGGATGTACTTGGGTCACTGGGGCTGCATCTTGCCAACCAGCTGTCCTCTCCTGCACAAAAGCGGGTCAAGAGGCTTGTTAGTGCGGCCATTGTTCTTGGCTTTTCTTGGCCGAGGTGTCTGGTGAGCCATTCGTCTCTGACGTTATTCCTGAAAGCTGCTAAGGCTTCAGCGTCCGGACAGTCGACTATCAGATTCTTTTTAGTGAGGAATCTATTCCAGAATTGCCGAGCTAATTCTCCGGGCTGTTGAGTTATGTGACTAAGATCGTCTGCATCCGGAGGGCGGACATAGGTCCCTTGAAAATTTGCTCGGAAAGCGTCCTCGAGTTCTTCCCAACTTCCGATTGTGTTTTCAGGAAGGCTTTTAAGCCAATGCCGGGCTGGCCCTTTAAGCTTAAGGGGTAAGTATTTTATGGCGTGGAGGTCATCTCCTCTAGCCATATGTATGTGGAGGATATAATCCTCGATCCAGACTCCAGGGTCTGTTGTTCCACCATATGCCTCTATGTTTACGGGTTTGAATCCCTCTGGAAATTCATGGTCCAGGACCTCATCGGTGAAACATAGGGGGTGTGTGGCGCCCCTGTATTTGGCTGTGCCGAATTCTGATGATGGCTTTATTGCATTGCTTACGAGAGCTTGCTTTCTTGGCCCGTAAATGGACCTGACTGGGCCCTGATGTGAATCCTTAAGTGGGTCGCATGCTGATTTAAGTGCGGCGCCGCTTGCCGCTTTATGCTGGCCATGGGGTCGTCTATCCGACCGTGTGGCTTTCTTATTTTTTGAATGCGAGGGCTCTAGGGCCTCTTCATCGAATTCGGGCAGTAGCCTTCTCTTCGGATAGCTTTTAATGCGGCGACTGTCGCCGTATTTATCTGCGGTATTGATTACTTTGCTCCATCAGATCTTGAGTGCATCTTCCGCCGTTTTTAGCTTCCGCTTCTGCTTTTTCAGGCTGCGTGCTGTTGCAACAAGCCTCTTGTGGAGATTCTTCTGCTTCGTGGGTTTATCCGACGTAAGGTCGTCCAGAGTGCCGTTTTCGCCGGGGGAGGGATGTTCGGTTTCTCTATCCGTGTTGCCCTGTTCGGACGGTTGCTCTAAGGCCTGCTCGTCGTCTACCATCTCATCCTGCTCTATGGCTGGGTCTTTGTCGAGGTGGGGCTTGGGTCGGCATTTACGCCGATGCTTTGATTGCTTTTCGAGGGATCGGTCCCCCGTTCCATCCCCTTTTTCCTCGTTGTCGTTTCCTTTAGGGGTATCCACCATGTACATGTCGTGAGATGGGGTGGCTGTCCAATGCCCTATGGGCGTTGGCTCATCTGTATCTCCTACATCGTCGTCCATGCTGTCGATGTCTGCGGAGTCGAAGTTGAGCACGTCGTTTGAATTGTCGACAGTGGCTACCAAGTGGGTGGTGGGTGGGCTTTGAATTTCTTCATCGTCCGTATCACATCCTCGCTGACCGTAGTCTGGCTAGGGCTCTCCTGATAAAGAGAGAGACTTTAGAGAATTCAGGATGTCGCCAAAAGGCGAGTGCTGAAAGATGTCCGCGGCGGTGAACTCCATTATCGGCGCCCAATTGGATTCGATCGGCAAGGGCGCGGGGGGTTCGGAGTTCGGAGAGGAATCCGGCTCCTTGGAGTCACGGGCCGTGCGAAACGCGGGGCTGACGTTCGGCTCGATCGCCTTTGAGATCGTAGCCCCCGAGGTGACGTCCAACCGCTCATCCTCGTTTGGCGCAATAGGCTCCGAATAAAGGGTCGGAACCGGTGCTTGCGCGGCCTCCAGGGCACTATTCGGCGGCAGAGCTAGATCATGCCTCTCGACACAGTGCGGCGCGCTCAGCTGTGGCTTGAACCCGTCAAAGATCGAATACCCGCGGGTGTCTTCCGTGTAGTTTAAGCTTCCAAACCTGGCCTGATGGCCAGGGGCATAGCTTTTGATCTGCTCCAGGTGGCCAAGCGAATTGGCCCGCAGCGCGAAGCCGCCAAAGACGAAGATCTGTCCGGGGAGAAAAGTCTCACCATGGACCGCATCGTCGTTGATGATCAAAGGAGCCATCGAGCCCAAAAGTGACGACACAGAGGAACTCTCAATGAAAGCACCAATGTCGGTGTCAAAACTGGCGGATCTCGGGTAGGGGGTCCCGAACTGTGCGTCTAGGCGGATGGTAACAGGAGACAAGGGACACGATGTTTTTACCCAGGTTCGGGCCCTCTCGATGGAGGTAAAACCCTACTCCTGCTTGATTGATATTGATGAAATGGGTAGTACAATAGTAGATCTACCACGAGATCAAGGAGGCTAAACCCTAGAAGCTAGCCTATGGTATGATTGTTGTATGATGAAGTTGTCCTACGGACTAGAACCCTCCGGTTTATATAGACACCGGATAGGGTTAGGGTTACACAGAGTCGGTTACAATGCTAGGAGATCTTGAATATCCGCATCGCCAAGCTTGCCTTCCACGCCAAGGAAAGTCCCATCCGGACATGGGACGAAGTCTTCAATCTTGTATCTTCATAGTCCTGGTGTCCGGCTGAAGGTATAGTCCGGCTACCCGAACACCCCCTAATCCAGGACTCTCTCAGTTATATTAACAAACAGGATCACAGGCACCTTACTAGCCCCCACGGGGCACGTCTTTGATTCCTCGCAGGGAACAGACCCTAAAAGGGACGCTAACTACACGCGCAACTGCAAAAGATGCCATCATCAACAGTGGGCCGTCAAGCACCGGCGCCAACCCCATCCAGATCAGAGTCGGCAGCGGCCTGACGAGCCCGCCCTGCTCCAGCAGCGGTGCCGGCTCGGGGGCTCGTAGCTGTCGTCGCTCGTCTCCGGAGTCGCGAAGAGTTCGTCGAAGTCGCTGGAACCTCCGACGCCACCACTGCCTGAGGAGCCACCAAGGGAGCGGTCGGCGGGCCTAGTCCTCGCCGCAGCAGGGTCCCGGCCACCTCTCTCGGGGCAGCACTCCAGCCGGTGCCCGTCCGCATCAAAGACCTTGAAGAACATCACCGAAGCACCATCATACTCCAAGTGGATCGTGAAGGCGCCTCTTGTCCTGCAGACCCGGGCGACTTCGCTCCAGCCTCGAGTCATGAAGACCTCGCCCGAGGCAACGACCGTGACCTCTACCTCGGTCGCGAGGGTGCTGCAGCCGGCGTGCTGCAGCCAAAGCTCCAGGGGCTCCCCCTGCGGGACGATGGACGCGAAGAAGGGAGGAAGGCGAATCCAAGACTGAGGAGGCATGGCGACATGGAGCACGAGCTCTCGGGAGGACCCCTCGGTGTGGACCCCAGGGGGGACGACCCACACCTTCATGACCCATCGGCATCGACAGCGGCGCCGCCCGTGGCGATCAGCATCAGCTCCTTCAGGGCCCTCGACGTGGGCATACAAGGGAAGCGGGAACCCCGGCGGTGCCCGCTCGCACCGAGGCCTCGGCACCACCTGAAGGGCCCCCTCGTCCAGGCCACGGGGGACGAGCCGTTTCTTCGGCGGGAGTAGGTCAGGTTCCTCTCGGGGAGCCTTTCCCTTCTCTGCCGTCGAGAACCGGCGGATCGGAGCCATCACAGCAAGACGGAGCAAGGGCCGAGAAGAAGGAGAAGCAAGGGGGGATGAACTGGAAGGGCGCGCACCGTTCTGTACTTATGGCCGGTGAAGGCCAACCGCCAACCTCCATGATCGCAGGTAATCATGACCCGCTTTGCATGCAGGGACTAGTCCAATCCGTGCAGTTGCCGAGGCGCCACGGGGAAGTGGAGACGCCCATGTCCAATCAACCGCCACGCGGCGCCCAAGGCCGCAGGCTGTTAGGGCCCGCGGCGCTTCGCCCTCGGCCTTCCGCCTCCCTGCACGGCCAAGTTCGGGCGCGCCTTGGGCTCGGGGGCTACTGTCGGCGTTCTGGGAATGGGGGTCCCCAGACTTGCCTGCCTGCGGCGTGTGGCGTGGCTCAAAAGGGGGCCCAACATGGCCCATCTTCACCAACACAGACCCAAGACCCCCGCGATGGGCCAAGCCTCGCGGGGCGGACGACGCGGAGCTTCCTCAGGCACGGCCTCATTAGGCTGGCTCACGAGGAGGCGGAGAGATCAAGGCGGGGTACCTCACGAGGTGCCCGTGATGCAAGCCATGACGACCAAAGGTGCCAGGCGGGTGCCAGCCCGTGCAGTGTCCCCCTTTCCTCTTTGGTGCAAAGAGAGCAAGCGCAGCCGCGGAGTACCGAGGCATCAGGCAAAGGTTGCCATTTCGGTGCAACAAGACCAAGACCAGGAGGACTACCAGACGGAGGTCATTGTGGAGCCCAAGACGGCGTCACCACCAGAGCTTTGTGCAGGCGAAGACTACTTTTGTCAGGATAGCTAGTACTAGTTGTCCCCCTTCAAATTAGCCCGCCATTGTTGGCTCCCTTCCCGCTCGATATTTGGGAAGAGGACCAGGGCCTCTATAAATAGGACCAGCCACCCACAGAGTAGGGCAGACGACAGGAAGAGATCTGGTAGTACCCAAGCAAGAGAAAGCAAGCAAGCAGAGAGAGAGAGAGAGTGAAGGGTGACTGAGCTCCTCCCAGCAGTTCATCGCCCCAGCCAAGAGCAGACCCTCGCGAGGCTGTTCTTCCTTGTATTGTTCATCATCATCAGCCCAAGAGGCAATCCACCACACCACACACTGGAGTAGGGTATTACACCACAACGGTGGCCCGAACCAGTATAAACCTTGTGTCATTTGTGTTGTTCTTTCCATCGCTTAGATCTTAGCAAGGCGGAGGGGTGCAGGTAGGTAGGAAGCGAAATCTCTGCGCGCACCCCAGTGTTCGAACCTCAAGGGTCTGCCGGAACCCGAAATCCGACAAGATCCATTCCACCCTGACCACCTCAGTAGCTCACTGAGCTCAAGATCACCTCACCTCCTAAGGTTGTTCATCGACTGTACTAGTTCATCATCAGCCCCTTGAGGCAATGCACCACAAAGCTGGAGTAGGGTATTACACCGCAAGGTGGCCCGGACCAGGATAAATCGCTGTGTCTCTTGTCCCTTGGGTTCGTCAAGCTAGGCCGTGGAATCATTGAGCAGGCAGATTGGGAAGAGGGAGTTCTTCGCACGCACCCCTGTCCCTTGGGTTTGAATCTCTCAAGGGTCTGCGGAACCCCGAATCCGACACCAGGATGGGTTGCCGCCATGAACTTGTCCAAGGCCGGCTACCCGAGAATGGCGTTGTATGGGAGGCTGATGCGGGCGATGTCGAAGTCGATGAGCTCGGTGCGGTAGTTGTCACAGGTGCCAAAGGTGACGGGGAGGCAGATCAGCCCTAGGGGGCAGGTGGATCCGTCAACGGTGCCAGAGAAAGGCTTGGTGGGCCGGAGCCGGCCGAGGGGCACATGAAGCAGGCCGAATGCTTCCACGGAGAGAACATTGAGGCCCACGCCGCCGTTGATGAGGGTCCTGGTGACCGCTACATTGCAGATGGTGGGAGTGCAGAGCATCAGAAACATGCCGGTGCCGGCCGTGGTCATAGGGTGGTCCCTTGAGTCGAAGGTGAGCTTGGCCTTAGGTGCCACCCAGCCCGGAGGAGCTCCCCGCTGCACGTGGGCAGCGCCTATCTAGCGGAAGAACTGCTTGACGTGGTGGTCCGAGGCTAGTGCTTGCGAGCCGACGAGGAGAGCCACGACGACAAGGGGCGCTAGCACCGCGAAACACGCGATGAAGTGGCCGCGTAGATCCTCCTAGGAGGCCACTGAAGACTATGGCAAGCCCAGGAACGAGGCACGCGGCACACCCATAAGGGCCATGGGTAGCCAGTTCGCCATGGCCTTGTTGTCGCCGCTAGCCGCCCAAAAAGCCTCCATATATGCCTCGAGAAACCCCGCCGGATCCGTCGTGCCGTCATATCAAGGTGGCAGCTCCGGCCTGAACTTCGGCGGCCACTACACTCACCGCAAGGCGGGGGTGAAAGCCTGGAGGCCCATGGCGCCTCCGAATGCACTCGTCAGTCCGGTCGGTGGAGCGGCGCCTGCCATTAGAGTCGAACGGCGTGGGTGGGGTACAGCAGGCAAAGATGTGAATCTTCGACGAACCCATACCTGGTGTGCCAAATGTCGGATTTGGGGCTCCGCAGACCCAAGATAGATTAGCACTCTGGGGTGCATGCGAATAACTCAACCTCCCCATTCTGCCAACTCAGACCCAAGATAGATTCGGGACTTCTGGTCATGACGTCGTGGTGGGCTCGGCGATGACCTCTATCCTGCCATCCTGGTGGTCTTGGTCTTGTAGCATGGAAATGGAAACCTTTGGTTGTTTCCTTGGGACTTCGTGCTTGTGATTGCCTCTTTAGCACCAAAGAGTAAACCTGCTATACTACGCCTGCTGGCGCCCGCCTGGCCTTGGTCGTCATGGCTTGCGTCACCCGAGCCTCACGAGGTGAGGGCTCGCATAGAAATCTCCGCTCCTCTGGAGCCAGCCTAAGGAGGCCACTCCTTCTGGAGGTATTGGCATCGTCGGCCTCGTGAGGCTTGGCCCCTCGCGAGGGTCTTGTGTTGTTGGTGCTGAAGGTGGGCAGTACCAAGCCGCCTATCGAGCCACGCCGTGGGCCACAGGCAGGCAAGTCTGGGTACCGCGGTTCCCAGAACACCGACACTACTATACCAAAATATTTATGTGATGTTCTAGGTCTCACCAATATGGATGAATGTTCCCTCAACTCGCACTTAGCGGATTCAACAATTAATAAGCCATTGGGTAGAATTAATGATGTAATCATCATTGCTAATAGAAATTATGTGCCCGTGGATTTCATTGTGCTTGATATTGAATGCAACATGTCTTGTTGTAACGCCCCAGATGTAACATTCCATATTTGTAACTCCAACTCTTGCCCTTTCTGGGTATGTGATATGATATTTCCTTCGTGGTTGGGTTTTTGTCGTTGTTTTGCATTTTGTTCATGTCATGCATTTCATCTCATGTCATCATGTGCATCTCTTTTGCATTCGTGTTCATCTCATGCATCAGGTCATTTTCCCTGTTGTCCGTTTCACAATCTGCCATTCCCACATGCACCCATTGCACCCCCCTCAAATCTCGTTTCGTGGAAGGGAGAAAAACATTCTCACAATGGGTTGAGATTTGTCGAGTGGCCTTGGTACATCACCGGTAAGCCGCCTGTCAAATTTTCGTTCCATTTGGAGGTCGTTTGATGCCCCAATGATTAACCGGGTAACCGTAAAAGCCCCTCTCTCTTTGCAGCCAAACACCCCTACAAAATAGCCCATTAGCCAATCTAAACCCCCAACATGCTCTCCGTCATTGGATCACAATTGTGTGGGCGAAAATTTTCGTCCAAAACCCTAGCTCCCCTGTCCCCGCACTGCCGGACACGTCCAGGCAACATCGGACAAAACCGCGCCACCACCCAATGCCTATCAGGGAGCGACACGTGGCCCTGGCCACCCAGCGACGCTTCCGGCCCGCCAGGCCCGCGCGGGCCCCCTCTGGCCCATCCGACCACCGCCGTACCTCGCTGCGCCGCCCTCGCCGCTCTGCAGCCTTCGCTCACCGCCGGTGTGAGCCACCTCGCCGCACGCCCGCGCCAACCCCGTCGCCGATACGTCGTCCCTGCGCCGCCACCTTCACTGTCCAGATCCGGCCAACCCTCGTTGGAGACCTCCTCCTCGGCCCCGGATCTGGCAACCCCAAGCTCCAGCCGTCATCTCCTCCATCTCCAGCGAGTACCCCGACGAACCTTGAGATCCGTGTCCGGAACCCTAGATCTGAAGGTTGACCCCTTGTTTTCTCCAAGTCCTGGAAATCCTAACTTCATGTGCCCCTGTTCATCATGCTATATCTCCATGCTCATAGCTCAGAATCGTGCATATGGTATATAAAAATGTTTGTCTCGTGATGCTATTCACGCTAGTGTCATTTGCATGCATGTTACTGTCCATATTGATGCCCTAATCTTCGTTGCAAAAGTGCTATATGATGTTGTCTGCTGGAATTTAACAGAACTTGATGATTTGTCATTTTCGTTGCATTTTGTGTGTGTATCCTATGAGCATTATGTCTATATGTTTTATGAAATCCTTCATGCCATCTTTACAGTGGTGGAAGTTTTTTATTTTTATGAGCTATGTGGTGACTAGAACAAGCATGCAAAGTAGGCATTATGATGTTGCTAATTTCAGAAACTTAGTATTTTTGCTGAGTCCTATTCCTGTTACATTTTGATGCTATGTAAACTTTTTGCTACCAGTAGATCCATGCACATTTTGAGATGGTTCATTAAGAGTGTTTTGAATACGTGGTATTTCTATATAAATTCATGCCTCTGGTTGCAATTATGGAGTACTCTAGCTTGTCATTACCATGCTCTACTTTTGTTAAATATTGTTCCTGGCAGATTGTTAACATGAGATTCAGTATTGCCATGTGTTTTGCTAGTGATCCATGCACCCTATGAACTTTCTCTTGTCATGATTAGCTTCATGAATATGTGTACTTACTGTTGATTACCTTGTGATGCCATGACATGCCTTATGGTGAGTGGCATGAGCTTTTAAAGTTGCTATCATGAATCCGATTATGCCATGCTCTATTTTTCTTCTAAGTCTGAAACTGATCATATAACTTGCCATGTTTGCATGGGTGCCACATCATATTCCATGCATGTTTGGTTAAAGTTCAGTAAGGGATTTTTGTTCTATGTGTTTAGTAATAGCATGACATGCCTTTGTCTGCCATGATATGTTCTTGTAGCATGTTGTTTCCTAGCTCTAAACATTGCTATATGTTGCTGTTTTGACATGTTTAGTATTTTCTCTAAGTCTGTGAAGCTGATATCATTTGCATTTTTACCATGCTATTTTGAGCTTGTTCTAGTGAGTTCTAGCAGGAGCTCAGTGTTCATGATTTGTAGAGCTTCACTTGTACTTTAATTTGATGTGCTTTTTGTCTTGTTGGAGTGATGTAGCATAGTTGCTTGTTGCATTCTAATTGCTATGATGCTATTAATCATAGATTTGCATCATTCTTGTTTTGCTTGTCATTTGCAAACTATGCATCCGTTTCCGGTGATCCTTATATCGATTTCGACCGAAATCACCCCATCTTTCCAGCAGCATACTTGGTTTTCCAAGTTGATGCCTTGATATCCTTTCCCTTCCGGAGTTCCCATATGCATTGCACATCATATCTTGCATTCCATGCCATGTCTTGCATCATGTTGCTTGTGCATTGCACCGTGATTGATTGTTGTTCCATTGCTTGTGTTCTTGCTTTAGGTAGAGCCGGGAGACGAGTTCATGAATGAGGAACCTGTTGAGTACGCTAACGAGGAGCTAGCTTTCAACAACTCTGAGAACTTTGCAGGCAAGATGACCATTACCCTCGATATCACTTCTATCTTTGCTTGCTAGTTGTTCGCTCTATCGCTATTTCGTGCTACCTACCTCTTGTCTTATCATGCCTCCCATATTGCCATGTCAAGCCTCTAACCCACCTTCCTAGCAAACCGTTGTTTGGCTATATTACCACTTTTGCTCAGCCCCTCTTATAGTGTTGCTAGTTGCAGGTGCCTTGTAGGTTGTTCCATGTTGGAACATGGATATGTTGGGATATCACAATATCTATTATTTTAATTAATGCATCTATATACTTTGTTAAGGGTGGAAGGCTTGGCCTTTTTCTCGGTGTTTTTTTCCACTCTTGCCGCCTTAGTTTCCGTCATACCGGTGTTATATTCCTTGATTTTGCGCTCCTTACGCGAGGTTGTGGGACCCCCTTGACAATTCTCTTTGAATAAAACTCCTCTAGCAAGGCCCAACCTTGGTTTTAACATTTGCCTAACCACCACCTATACTTTTCCCTTGGGAGTTGCAGACCCAAGGGTCATGTTTATTTTAAGACCCCCCCTCCCGGGCCAGTGCTCCTCTAAGTGTTGGTCCGAATTGGGCGATGTCCGGCGCCCCCTGGGCAACCAGGGTCTCAGCTTACCCGACGTCTGGCCCATCCGATGTGCCCTGAGAATGACATTCGTGCGACTCCTATCGGGATTTGTCGGCACATCGGGCGGTCTTGCTGGTCTTGTTTTACCGTTGTCGAAATGTCTTGTAACTGAGATTCCGAGACTGGTCGGGTCTTTCCGGGGGAAGGAATATCCTCTGTTGATCGTGAGAGCTTGTGATGCGCTAAGTTGGGACACCCCTGCAGAGTATAAACTTTCGAGAGTCGTGCCCACGGTTATGTGGCAGATGGTAATTTGTTAATATCCGGTTGTAGAGAACTTGACACTTGACTTAATTAAAATGAATCAACCGCGTGTGTAGCCGTGATGGTCTCTTTTCGGCAGAGTCTAGGAAGTGAACACGGTTTGGGTTATGTTTGATCATAAGTAGTTCAGGATCACTTCTTGATCATTTCTAGCTTCATGACTGTTGCGTAGCTTCTCATCTTACTCTTTTTTGCGTATGTTAGCCACCATATTTGCTTAGCGCTTGCTACAACTCCACCTCATTACCTTATCCTACCCTTAAGCTTAAATAGTCTTGATCTCGCGGGTTTTGAGATTGCTGAGTCGTCGTGACTCATAGATACTACCAAAACAGTTGCAGGTGCCGATGATACCAGTGCAGGTGATGCTACCGAACTCAAGTGGGAGTTCGACGAGGACCTTGGTCTGATACCAAAGCTATCAGTACCCCGATCCTAAGTCACACAGATCTAGCATGTAACAGATCATATCACTTTGCGGCCTCACGCACAGTATCCGCACGGGTGCCACCTTACCTGGCCTGGGACCGTTTGCGCCTTTTGGCTCACGTATATGATAGTGTCGCTAGCATCCATATCACAGAGAACCCGAGCCGACATGATTAGTCATCAACCCAAAGTGGAACTAACTTACAGGGACAGCCATCCATGACCCAGCAACAAACGTGTCAGTCATCAGCGAGTGAATCCGGGATGTAGCAAGCTAACAGGACTCGGGTAGACACCGCGTGACATTTCACCGTAGGGACAGACATAGGAACGAAGAAGGACACATGCCGGCCAGCCTAAGTGTTCTGGAGCAGTAGCAAGCTACCATGGCTTAGTGGAAGCACTAGGAGACATTTCCCGGTAAGAGAGGCAACCAAGGATAAACAACTTGGTTGTCGGATCCCACACATACCAAGCATTTCAAATCATACACACAATAGGCTCGATATGTGCAAATACAACATGGCATCACAACAAAACTCTACAACTCAAAGTATTTATTCATTAGGCTCTGAAGAGCCAGATATTACAAACATGGGTCTGATGACCCAGCATTCAAGTCATACAAGAAACAAACACATGCGGAAGCTTAACTTGTCTGAGTATAGACAACTACAAATGAAAAGGCTGAGAAGCCTGACTATCTACAAGACACTGCCGAGGGCACAAGATCGTAGCTGAGGTAAACAAGCTAAACATCGAATTCCATGAAAAACTACTAGCGAGAGAGAAGTCTCTCTGCAAAAACATAAATTAAGAAAATGTGAGTATAAATGTACCCAGCAAGACTTACATCAGAACTAACTACATATGCATTAGTATCAACAAAGGGGGTGGTGGAGTTTAACTGTAGCAAGCCAGCTTTGACTTGGTGGCTATCCTAAACTACGACTGCAAGTAACTATTTTGAGGTGGCGCACACGAGTCCACATATTCACCACAATACAACACTATGGATCCGCTCCCGTCTCCCTACGAGAACGCCATCCATAGCACTCACGCTTATCTTGTGCATTTTAGAGTATCCACTTTCACTTGTCTATGAACTGTATAGGCAACCCAGAGGTCCTTTACCGTGGACGCGACTATTCGAATAGATGATGCTAACTCTGTAGGGGTGTACTTCTTCACAGACGCTCTCGCCACTTACCGCCACTTACACGTCATGTATCTCGGCAACATTCAAGCGGAAGCCTGGCGAGGGTGTCGGTCACGACCTGACTAACCACACAAGTCCCTAGTTCAGGTTTATCGCCTATTCAGGTTCCATCCGCAGGGAGTCCGGCCGAGGTTTCCACATACAGCCCCGAGCGATGTGTGCAGGGTTCCCGAGGCACCACACGGGCGTCCCGGTACACCATGCCACCTGCCTACCGCATCATAGCCAACCCCTCGAGTCAGCACTGTGCATGGCCTCCAGCATACTACAAACACCAGAAACTACTTGCAACTCCCAGATAGAGGACAGGGGCGGTTAATAAGTCGAGAGGGTCCATTGGTTTCGGGCCCAACGCATGGTAGTAGCTGTTCATTGATCACAAACACAGAACTCAGTTCCTGAGGACGGTTTCAATGAGACAACCCACCATGTACTCCTACATGGCCTCTCATGGCTACCTTTACCAAATCGTGTTCACACACTTAGCTCACACACAGTAGGGCATGTTCATCACCATTCAAATTCATCCCCGATGAATCTTACCTGACTCAACTCTAATTAGTAGCAGGCATGACAAACAAGCATGATTTAGTAGGCACATCAGGGCTCAAACAACTCCTATTCATGCTAGTGGGTTTCATCTATTTACTATGGCAATGACAGGTCATGCAGAGGAAAAGGAGTTCAACTACTACAACATGTAACAGATGAATCATTTTTGTCCTAATGCAATAAAAGAATGCAGGAGCAAGAGAGTGGGATTTTATCGGAATGAACAAGGGGGTTTTGCTTGACTGGCACTTCTGAAGATAGTATAGCTCTTCATTGGTGTCATCGAACTCATCGTCGGAACACGTCTATCGAGAGGGAACAGCCATCGGCAAGAGAGAAGGAACACAATCAATGCAATGCACAGTATGATGCATGATCATGACTTGTCAATATGATGTGATTTGAGCTAATGCAACTAGCAACAGGTTAAATGGAGTTAGTTTGAATCCAAGATTCAAATTCAAACTCCATATGTGGATATTCAAATGCCATTTATATGATTTGTCCTAAACAGCAGCCATAAGTTGTTCTAACATGCATGAAAATGGTACAGATGGATAGATTGGATTTTTCTGATCATTTCTCATATATAAATCTTTTCATTTGGAGTTACAGATTAATTTCTATGATTTTTTTGAACTTTTAACTATTTTCTGGAATTTCCTGAATTATTTTAAATACAGAAATTATTTATGCATTAGCATGACATCGTCATGACGTCAGTAGGTCAATGGGGCTAGTCCAGGTCAAACCTGACATGTGGAGTCCACAAGTTAGTGCAAAGGGATGGTTAGTGTCGCTGCAGGTGGGCCCGGTCAACGGCTACGTCAGCAGGGTCAATTCTGATGCGTGGGTCCCACTGGGTTATAAACTAATCTAAGCAGGAAATAAACCCATGGTTAATTAAGCGTGGGGTCCATCCATCAGTGATCTAGAGGGTTAGTTAGTGGCATCATTAGCGTTTAAAGATGGTGCCACGTTAGATGCACCGGCGGTTAGTCGCCGGCGACCACACAGAGCGGCGAAGGCGCTCGTGATTCGCCGTCCGGCGTCCGTTCGACTCGCGGTTTGGCTCTACAGGCTGCTGGGCATGCACCGCATCTAGGGAAACACACGAGAGGGGGCAGGGTGGTCGGAGTCGACAGCACCGATGAGCGGAGCTGCGCCGGAGTTCGGACATCGATGGATTCGACGCTGCAGGGCACGGCAGGAGCAACATATGGTTGCTACGACCCCGTGGTGACGCGCTAAGCACGGTGCTGCACTCAGTTTCGAGCTCAAGTGGAAGTGTCCTTGGCAGCGAGGAGCTCAGGCGGCAGCGCGTGTGAGCAAGCGCGGTGTGGCGGCTACGGCATGCAGCGGAGCAAACGGGGAGGGGGAGAAGGAGCAGGATCTCACAGCGAGTGCAGCGGTGGCGTCGGCGAGCTCGGGGAAGCACCGGAACGGACGGAACGACGAGGGGGATCTCTGGTGGCCGCCGGTGAAGACGATGACGAGGGCAACGCGGTGTCGCTCCCGGGCTTGCGTGCGTCGAGTAGAAGGGGCATCGAGGAACGGCGGATCTGCTGGAGACGTTCAGGAGGCGAGGCAGTGGCTCTAGCTACATGGGTGACGAACGGCAGCGTCGAGATCCGTTCGGGTGTGGCACGAGAGAGAGCTAGAAGAGGGGAAGAGCATGGGGCAGAGAAGGAGAGGCCAGGGGGTTTGCATGGCGCACTTAGACGCGTCCAGTAGAAAGCGGCAAGCAGGAGGTGGACGGCGCCCGGCGAACCCACGCCCTCCTGCCTACTGGCAGGAGGTTGAAGACGGTGCGGCGGCTGGGCTGGGCCTAGCACAGTAGTGGGCCGAGGTAAGTGCCAGGTAGATTTATGTTTCCCTTTCCTTTTCTTCTATTTTTTTTGTTTTCTTTTATTTTGCCACTGTTTTAGAATTCAAACAAAATTCAAACAATGCAAAAACATTCTGAATAATTTTATGTTACTTCTCTGGACTAATCCAAAAGCACATAAAACGTATGAGAGACATTTGAAAATATATTCCCTATATTAAGAATATAGATCCAAATTCAAATACAACAGTGATTTAACTTCAGTGCCCAAAATATTCCACAAAAATGTTCACTATTTTTGGTTTGGTCTCAAGACTTGCCAAAATTATCAAACATTGATGGAAGCATTTTGGGTTCATTGAATGCATTTTTTAAGTTGGACCTATTTGGATTTCAACGTGCTAGGGTTTGATCACCCCCATTTCAAGTTTCAAATAAATTTAGACATGATGCATGGATGCAAATGCTAGCCTAGAGCACTACTAGACTAGGGATGTGAATACCTTGGTTGTTACTACATGTCTTTTCCTGATGATCAGTAGTGGTGCCCAGTTGGGACGATAGGGGATCTAGCAATTGGGTCTATCTTCTTTTAATTTGGTTGTTTGTAGTCAGACTATGATTGTACTCTCAATGATGTATGATTTATTTAAGTAGTGTGTGACGTGGTGATTGTAAGCCAACTCTATTTATCCCTTTCTTGTTCATCACATGGGATTGTGTGAAGGTGACCCTTCTTGCGACAAAACCACAATGCGGTTATGCCTCAAAGTCATGCCTCGACACGTGGGAGATATAGCTGCATCGTGGGCGTTACGCTTGTCCTATAATATTGGTAGACCATTTTTGCGAACCATAGGTGCAATTATTGATATGAAAGAACGAAATATAAGGTTCCAATTTCCAGTAAAGAAAGGGATGTAACACTTACCAAGGAAGAGAATTAAACCACCATATGAATCCATTATGAGGGCCATCTATGGAATTGCTTTGAAGGATGATAACACTTGAAAGTATGCATTATGCCTAGCTATGTGGCATTAAACAATAGTGATTGTTGGGAGGCAACCCAATATTTATCTTTATTTCAATTTTTATTTTCTATTTTTGTGTGATGACATGATTATTGCTACTGCAATGATTGTGTTTTTCTTTTAATTAGTGTTTGTGCCAAGTAAATCCTTTCGGATGATTTGGATGATAGTTAAACTGATTATGTGCAAAAACAGGAACTTTTGCGCCCAGTATTTGAATTTACATTTTTCACTAGAATGGTATCTTGGTCTGAAATTTTTACACAGTATTGTGATGCAAATTCTCTATGTTGTTCTAATTTTTTAGATGTTGTGTAGTTATAGAAGTATTTTTTCGATCAGATCATTACATACTGTTCTATTTCAGGTAGATTGATGTAGAGGGGAACCCTAATGGCCTATCTTTCACAATTTGGAGGGGAATCCCCGAAGAACACGATGAACGCACACAAGAGGAAAACACTCAAATCAACGAGATATGATCACACATGGGCTAAATTCACATCCACAAAGGGGAAATACAAGATCCAAAGTCAACAAGGGAGGATACACGGTAGATAGTTCGTCCCAATCCATGGGGAAAGAGGTCTCAAATCAACTAGGGGATCTTCTCCGTGAGGAGGTCTTGAATCCGCTCGGGGGATCTTCTCCTTGAGGGGTCCTTGGTCTCCAAAGGAGTAGGGGTACAAGTGGATGAGAAAAGCTCTATCTCCAAGATGATCTATCACAATGCTAACCCTAAAATGTTGGGGGAGAATGAGTATATATAGTCTAGGGCGCGAAGAGGTACATGGCCTCGGCCCGAGACACTGTGTGCAGACAGGTGTCGGACGTCTGAGAGCTATCGGTCGTCCAGTGTCTCATGAGGGACCGGTCATCCGGTAAGGCTCGGACTTCTGACATTTTGGCTCTGTAACGGCTTTGCCGGATTTCCAGATGGGGTCGAACGTCCGGTGTGTCGGTCGTCCGAAAGGGCTCGGACTTCTGGCGTTTTCATTCTGGACTGGTGGTGCCGGATTTCTGAAGATGGTCGGGTGTCTGGTCGCTGGGGCATGTCGGGCGTCTGGTACTTGTCAGTCGTCCTACCACTGTAGCATTCATCGGCTGGCCCTTCTGGCTAGTGGAGTCTACACGCGTCGGACGTCCGACAGTGAGCGATTATCCGGTGGATGTAGTTTTTTGGCAGCTCTTCCTCTTGGTCCTCACACTTGCTGTCCTCGCCATCCTATCCACTGGATGTAGTTGCTCTGTGGCTTTCCTCCAAGTACCTGATCACACACAAGGTCTCCTCTTGAGGTACTAGCCATGTCTCACATGTGGAATGTGTTAGTTTGGAGAGGAGCGAGTTCACCTTAGCTTTGATAGCCCTTGCTCGAGCTCTAGTCATTGGTCCATGTGGTGTCAGAGGAGACGAAGCTAGGTCGATGGGGATGACTATAGGACGCTCCGCATCATTGATACGTCCATTTTGCATCATGCTTTTATATCGATATTTATTGCATTATGGGTTGTTATTACACATTATGGCACAATACTTATGCCTATTCTCTCTTATTTTACAAGGTTTACATGAAGAGGGAGAATGCCGACAGCTGGAATTCTAGGCTGGAAAAGGAGAAAATATTAGAGACCTATTCTGCATAGCTCCAAAAGTCCTGAAACTTCACGGAAGTCATTTTTGGAATTAATAAAAAAATACTGAGTGAAGAAAGTACCAGAGGGGGCCCACACCCTGGCCACGAGGGTGGCGGCGCGCCCTACCCCCTGGGCGCCCCCTGCCTCATGGTCCCCCTGGTGGCCGTCCGATGCCCATCATTGGCTATATGGAGTCTGTCGGTGTACAAAAAGAGGGGTACACTTTTCGTACCCCTATAACTGTGCACGGGCAGTCTGAGCCACGGGCACCGCCACACCAAGCAAGGCAAGGGAGGTGAGCCAGGGTAAGACCGAAGCTCAAGAGAACTATGACGCCAAGGCCAAGACCACGAAGAGCAAAGGGGACGAAGCGGACTCCCCCGGCAAGATCCTTGCCGGGAGAAAGTTCTAGTAGCCCCGGCAAGACCCTTGTCGTGGCAACTCGTCCCACGCCTACGGAGCAAATCACCCTTGAGTCCACTGCCCCCAAAGGGCAAGGATTCGGAAGACATCCCCGTGGAGACATGCAGATCTTTGTGAAGACATTCAAGATCAGGTACGCACTAAGGAGACAACAACCCTTGGCGGGATCCCAGCCGAGCAAGACCACAAGGCCCCCGGCAAGCGCCTTGCCGGGGATGACAGCAGGCGCCCCGGCAAGACCCTTGCCGGGGTCCCAGCAAGGCCCTTACCGAGGACACCCGCAGGGCCACCATCAGGCCCACGCCGACTAAACCTCCACTGCCGTTCACATGCAGCTGCCGACCCAACTAGCTGGGCAGGCACCTGCGTGGCGGCATGCAGATCTCCGTGAAGACCCACCACTGTGCCACCTCAGCTGCCTTCGTACCTACGTGGCATCGCAGGCGTCGCTGGCCAGGGCGCGTGTCGACACAAGAAGGAGCGGGGACGGACGAGACAGGTTTCTCCCCCGTCCCTGATAAAGCAAGGACACCTAAGCAAGACGCATTAAATGCGCCTTGTCATGTAATGCGAGGGATAACCTCGCGTCACTATACCCTTTCCACCTCATGTGTGCCACTGTGGCAACCCCTTTTTTCTATAAAGGAGGCCCGAGGCGACCAGGAGAAGGATTCGGCTTTTTGGAGCTCCTCACGCCCCATAGCTAGCTCAAGAACACAGATATACAATCCACCAAAGCAGGAGTAGGGTTTTACGCATCTTCGCGGCCCGAACCTGGATAAACGAACCATGTGCTACCTGTTAGATCCGCTCTTCTCACGACCCCGCGCCCCGCTAACCATAGTAGGGATTCTTGTGATCCCATAGGTGTCGTTCCCACCGACAGAGTCTTTCGTCGAGGCAAAAATTATAAGCAAGCTTATGGGACAAAACTCTGCCGCCATGAGGCGGAACCTTGGCGGAACCAATCTAGGGCTCCGGCAGAGCTGTTCTGCCAGGGAAACTTCCCTCCGGGAGGGGGAAATCATCACCATCGTCATCACCAACGATCCTCTCATCGGGAGGGGGTCAATCTTCATCAACATCTTCACCAGCACCATCTCATCTCAAACCCTAGTTCATCTCTTGTATCCAATCTTTGTATCCAAACCTCATATTGGTACCTGTGGGTTGCTAGTAGTGTTGATTACTCCTTGTAGTTGATGCTAGTTGGTTTACTTGGTGGAAGATCATATGTTCAGATCCATTATGCATATTAATACCCCTTTGATTATGAACATGAATATGCTTTGTGAGTAGTTACGTTTGTTCCTGAGGACATGGGAGACGTCTTGCTATAAGTAGTCATGTGAATTTGGTATTCATTCGATATTTTGATGAGATGTATGTTGTCATCCCTCTAGTGGTGTCATGTGAACGTCGACTACATGACACTTCACCATTGTTTGGGCCTAGAGGGAGGCATTGGGAAGTAATAAGTAGATGATGGGTTGCTAGAGTGACAGAAGCTTAAACCCTAGTTTATGCGTTGCTTCGTAAGGGGCTGATTTGGATCCATATGTTTCATGCTATGGTTAGGTTTACCTTAATACTTCTGTTGTAGTTGTGGATGCTTGCAATGGAGGTTAATCATAAGTGGGATGCTTGTCCAAGTAAGGGCAGTACCCAAGCACCGGTCCACCCACATATCAAATTATCAAAGTACCGAACGCGAATCATATGAACGTGATGAAAACTAGCTTGACGAAAATTCCCATGTGTCCTCGAGAGAGCTTTCCTTCGTATAAGAGTTTGTCAAGGCTTGTACTTTGCTACAAAAAGGATTGGGCAATTTTGCTGCACCTTATTTACTTTTATTACTTGCTACTCGTTACAAATTACCTTATCACAAAACTATCTATTACTGATAATTTCAGTGCTTGCAGAGAATACCTTACTGAAAACTGCTTATCATTTCCTTATGCTCCTCGTTGGGTTCGACACTCTTACTTATCGAAAAGGCTATGATAGATCCCCTACACTTGTGGGTCATCAAGACTCTTTTCTGGCGCCGTTGTCGGGGAGTGAAGCGCCTTTGGTAGGTGGAATTTGGTAAGGCAAAATTTATATAGTGTGCTGAAATTTACTGTCACTTGTTACTATGGAACATAATCCTTTGAGGGGCTTGTTCGGCGTATCATCACCCCGACCAGTAGAGCAAAGGTTGCTCCTCAACCTACTCAACCTACTAAAAATGTTTACTTTGAAATTCCTTCGGGTATGATAGAGAAACTGCTAGCTAATCCTTTCACAGGTGATGGAACATTACATCCTGATTTGCACCTAATCTATGTGGATGAAGTTTGTGGATTATTTAAGCTTGCAGGTATGCCCGATGATGTTATCAAGAAGAAGGTATTCCCTTTATATTTGATGGGAGAGGCATTGACATGGTTTAGGCTATGTGATGATATGGGATCACGGAACTAAAGCCGATTGAAATTGGAATTTCATCAGAAGTTTTATCCTATGCATCTTGTTCATCGTGATCGTAATTATATATATATATATATATATATATATATATATAAAATTTATGGCCTCACGAAGGAGAAAGTATCTCTCAAGCTTGGGGGAGGCTCAAGTCAATGTTATATCCATGCCCCAATCATGAGCTCTCAAAATAAATGATTATTCAAAAAAATTATGCTCGGCTTTCTCTCAGTAATCGCTCCATGCTCGATACTTCTTGTACTGGATCTTTTATGATGAAGACTATTGAATTCAAATGGGATTTATTGGAGATAATTAAACGCGACTCTGAAGATTGGGATCTTGACCAAGGTAAGGAGTCAGGTATAACGCCTAAGTTTGATTGTGTTAAATCTTTTATGGATACCAATGCTTTTCGTGAATTTAGCATTAAATGTGGACTTGACTCTGAGATAGTAGCTTCTTTCTATGAATCCTTTGCTACTCATGTTGATCTCCCTAAGGAGAAGTGGTTTAAATATAATCCTCCCATTGAAGTAAAAGTAGTTGCACCTATTAAAGTTGAAGAAAAGACCATCACTTATAATGATCCTGTTGTTCCTACTGCTTATATTGAGAAACCACCTTTTCCTGTTAGAATAAAGGATCATGCTAAAGCTTCAACTGTGGTCAACAAAAGTAATATTAAGACACCCAAACCCCCTGAGCAAATTATAGTTGAACCTAGTGTTGCTATGGTTAAAGATCTTTTGGCCGATAATATTGATGGGCATGTTATTTACTTCCATGATGAAGCTGCTATAATTGCTAGACCTGATACTAAAAATAAACATAGACCTATTGTAGGCATGCTTGTTATTTCTGTTAAAATAGGAGATCATTGCTATCATGGCTTATGTGATATGGGTGCTAGTGCAAGTGCAATACCTCATTCCTTATACAAAGAAATTATGCATGATATTGCACCTGCTGAGATAGAAGAGATTGATGTTACAATTAAGCTTGCCAATAGAGATACGATTTCACTAGTTGGGATTGTTAGAGATGTTGAAGTCTTGTGTGGGAAAGTTAAATACCCTGCTGATTTTCTTGTTCTTGGTTCCCCACAAGATAACTTCTGTCCCATTATATTTGGTAGACCCTTCTTGAATACAGTTAATGCTAAGATAGACTGCAATAAGGATATTGTTTCTGTTGGTTTAGGGGATATGTCTCATGAATTTAATTTTGCTAAGTTTCGTAGACAACCCCACGATAAAGAATTGCCTAGTAAAAATGAAATTATTGGTCTTGCTTCTATTGCCGTGCCTCCTACTGGTCCTTTAGAACAATATTTGCTAGACCATGAAAATGATATGCTTATGAATGAAAGAAGGGAAATAGATGAACTATTCTTTAAACAGGGACCTATTTTGAAACATAACTTGCCTGTTGAAATTCTAGGGTATCCTCCTCCACCCAAGGGTGATCCCGTGTTTGAGCTTAAACCTTTACCTGATACTCTTAAATACGCTTATCTTGATGAGAAAGAGATATATCCTGTTATTATTAGTGCTAACCTTTCAGAGCATGAAGAAAAGAAATTATTGAAAACTCTGAAGAAGCACTGTGCTGCTATTGGATATACTCTTGATGATCTTAAGGGCATTAATCCCACTCTCTGCCAGCACAAAATAAAATTGGAGAAAGACAATCAGAACACATGTGAAAACTACCATCGAATGGGATGCCTATAGCAAATGGTGATAGAATCTATGGGACGGCAATCAGAACACATGTGAAAACTACCATCCCTCGTAGGCACAAGAATAACTAGAACGGTGCAAGGACTTGGGCTCTCACATATATGTCCATTATCAATGAGGTGTTGGACTTGCCTTTGCATTTCTTTGGTTTCTTCGGGGTTGACGCGGTATGGTGCCTTGTTCGGTAAAGGTGCATCGGGGATGAGGTTGATGCGGTGTTTGATGCCTCATAGTGGAGGTAGTCCCAGAGGTATCTCATCGGGGAATACGTCAGCAAACTCCTACAATAGATTAGGCAACACTAGAGGTAGATGGAGAGAGATGTTAGTTCTTGTCACTTCATATTTGCACACTAGTACATAGTGTATAACACTCAATGGGTTCTCACACACTTTCTCTCATGTCTTTTTGGTAGCTAAAAGCACTAAGTTTTCTTGTCGCTCATCGTGGAGGCACTCATTTTTTGGCTTGTGGTACTCACTCTCTTTTTGCTGGCTCACTCTCTCACTATTATCTCCATGATGGGTGGATGCTTGCTTGTCGGTGATCACATGGCTAGGCGACATTGGTCGTAGCATGTATTCCTTGCCCTTCATCTTGAAGCTATAGTGAATGGTTCGGCAATTGTGGATGACACCATAGTCGAATTTCCAAGGTCGTCAATGTAGGAGGTGGCAAACGGACAAGGGAACCACATCACACTCCAATGTGTCTTCGTATCCTCTAATCTTGAAGGAGACTTGAATGGTGTGCTCCATTTGAATGGTGTCGGTGTCGTTAAGCCATTGGACCTTGTAGGGACGAGGATGCTTCATCTTGACCAATTGTAGCTTGGAACATAACTCTTCACTTGCCAAGTTGTGGCAACTTCCTCCATCGATGATGACCTTCACAAAACTTCCACTAATACCCTCTTTGTTGTGGAAGATGCGGCAACGTTGGTCTTCGTCTTGTTAGTGTTAAAGTGTCAATACCTTGGAGACAACAAGAGCGAGGCTTGAGTCATTGTCACAAAAGACTTGATCGTCTTCATCTTCATTCACTTGCTAGTGCATTGCCACATGCTCAAGCGCTTCCATTTCTTCCTCACTCATGGAGTCATATGTGTTGTTAGCGGCGGCGATCATGGTGCGCCGAGTGGGGCACTCAAATGTCTTGCGGCCTTGGCCTTGACATGTGAAGCATTTGATGGAACTCGCCTTGAAGGTCTCATCTGGTGGAGTAGTTGATGATGAAGTTCTCGGCTTGAAGTTGCTTGTAGTAGGAGGACGACTTGAAGATGTCAAAGTTTTCTTGTAACTTGACTTGTTGTCGTTGCTTGGTGAAGCTTTTGTTGAGGTAGAAGGCGTCGTAGTCGTTGAAGCTTGATTGTATGAACCGTAAGCCTTGGAAGAGTACTTGGCATACTTGTAATCATCTTACACGTGTCGCTCTGCCTTGGTAGCTTGGTGTACTAGCTCGAGGAGGTTCGAGTACGGTTGGAAATCCGCAATCTTCTTGATAAGGTGGTTGATTACATTCAAGAAGTGTGTCATAGTTTGCTCCTCATCTTCTGTGACATTGGCTTGAATCATGGCAATCTCCATTTCCTTGTAATACTCGTCAATGGACTTAGTGCCTTGCTTGAGAATTTGCAATTTCTTGAGTAGGTCATGGCTATAGTATGTGGGTACAAAGCGCGCTCGCATGACATCCTTCACTTGATTCCATGTTTTGATGGGTGGGTCGCCTTTTGCTTCTCGCCTCTCAGTGACTTGCTCCCATCAAATGAGGACATAGTCTTGGAACTCAAGTGATGTCATGTCAATCTTATTTTCTTCTTCATAGTTGTGTAAGCGAAAGATCTTGTCGACCTTCGATGTCCGTGAAAGGTAGTCTGCAGGATCATTGCTTCTAGAGAACTTTTGCATGGTGAACTTTAGCTTGTCGTAGTGTTGCACTTTGTTGTGTTGGGGGCGATGGTGATGGCGCTCTTGCTGTGGTGGAGGGTCGTCGACCGCTTGTTGTACGTGCTCCGCTTGATTAGCTTGACGTTGAGGGTGTGGGATTCTCGCATGGTTCCTCATTTCTTGGCGCACCTCAAGGCGTGCGGCTTCTTGTCGTTATCGTCGGATAGCCTCTTCTTGTTCCCGATTGCGTGCACGGCTTATGTTAATTCATTTAGATCACGTTGGGCTTCAAGGGCTTGTTCGCCATGGCATTGTTGCTCTTGTCAAAGGGCTTCACCATCTTGGTTTACTTGGTGATCTTGGAGTATTGGAGCTTGCTCTTAGTCCATGGAGGCTTGTTCTTGTCAACGTTGTTGGTCGCGCTCTCGAAGGCAGCCTTGCAAACCATTTCCATGGAATGGACTATGTGGAGCTTGATGATCTTCATGGCCTTGATGATGATGTGAGCGAGGTCTTGAGTGACTTGAATCCAAAGATGTATCCAAAGAGCGTCGGCTTGCGTGTCGCCTTTATGATGATGATGACGTTATAGATGAGCAGGTGGCCATCATGGCTCAAATATTGTCCTTGGGGCAGTTAAGGTGTCGAAGTAGTCTCTTGTCAGTTCTTCGGATTGTCGCGTGTCAGTGGTAATTTGATCGATGATGCCGCCCAATGCTTCATTTGCTTGGTGCAAAGCTCTATGCATGTTGAATAGTTGATTCTTGGTGACATAGTTGTTCGGTTACTCTTCTTGCTCGATGAAGAGTTGGTTGGTAGAAGTACTTGGCCTATCCATCATCTCAAGCAAATATGTGAGTGGAACAAAGGAAAGAACTACACCAAATGTACCTTATCTGATGTTGAAAATGGATCAAAGATCACCCAAAGTAGTATTATGGAAGTAGCACAATAGGTACCAGATCTTGTCGATTCTCACACCTACACAAGTAAAGCTTTTGTAATAGCTTGGTGAGGATGGTGGCACAAAATTTATATGATTGTTAACAATATTCAATAATGTTGAAAGAGATTCACAAATTTGCAAGTGAAACAAGTAGACCAATAACTATATGTGGCACACAGAAACACACGCACGGATAGATAAATGGGGTCGTGCAACCAAGCAACAAGCTCAAAATGTGGAATCCACGGAAAATGCTCTTGTTCCACAACTCTAGAGAGACTCTAGCATGATTTCTCAATAAGCGAGATACGATACTTGTGCACAACCTATAAGAGACAAAACGTAACAACTTTTATCCCAAGTATGTTATGTATGTATGGCTCCCGGTGATTCTCTCACGATGATCCAAGATGATCGAATATTATGATCTGATATGCTATGTGGCAATGCTATGGATATTGCTTACAAGCTCTTTGTTGTCTCTTTGCTTAAAATCTTTTTGTTTGTTTATTATATTCCTTAGGCCACTTATGCAAAGTTTTCAAACCAATGGAGCAATGATGTATATGTGGGAACAATTGATAACATGATATATGATACAATGGTATAGACACGCATACAAGATGATATACACGATGGAAGGTCGTGATCGATTATCACTAAAGTGCACAAGTAACGTTGCCCGGCAATACTCAAATGGTTATACTTCATAGGAAAGTGACGCAAAATGGGCTTGGGGTTAACAAATGCAATGGCAAGGGAGAATATCCGAAGATGTCATCGAGGTTACCGTCCTTGCTTACGGTTGATGGTGTCACGAAGGTGAAGTGGTTATTGTTGATGATGAATCTGTAGCGAAGATGAGCGATGGTGATGTCAGTGTTGAACCATCCCTAAGTAGCTGTAACACCCCGGATGTAACTTTCCCAATTTGTACTCCAACTCTTGTCGTTTCCGGCGTTAAGTTATTTATTTTCTCGGGTTCGGGTCTTTGTCTCCGTGTGTTGTTATCTTGTCATGCATCTCATATCATGTCATCATGTGCATTGCATTTGCATACGTGTTCATCTCATGCATTCGAGCATTTTCCCCGTTGTCCGTTTTGCATTCCGGCGCTTCGTTCTCCTCCGGTGGTCATTTCTAGCTTTCTTTCGTGTGTGGGGATTGAACATTTCCGGATTAGACCGAGACTTGCCAAGCGGCCTTGGTTTACTACCGGTAGACCGCCTGTCAAGTTTCGTATCATTTGGACTTCGTTTGATACTCCAACGGTTAACCGAGGGACCGAAAAGGCCTCATGTGTGTTGCAGCCCAACACCCCTCCAATTTGGCCCAAAACCCACCTAAGCCTTCTCCATCATCTAGATCGTTCGATCATGATCGCGTGGCCGAAAACCGCACCTCATTTGGACTCTCCTAGCTCCCTCTATGGCTATAAATAGGCCTCTCCCCGAAAATCCGGATCTTCCCCCGTCCTAACCGTAAAATTCCGTCTCCGCCGCCGCCGGACGTGTCCGGACAGAGCCGGACACCGTCCGACCCAGCCGCCACCGCCACGTGTCGCCCCGGGATTCGCCGCCGCCTCGCTCGCGCGGGCCCGCCGCAGCCCAGGCCGCCCCCCCCCCCGGCCCGCATCGCTGCCCGACCGAGGCCACGGGCGCCCGCCTCGCCGCGCCGCCACTCTTCCTCCTCGCACTGCCTCCCGGTGCCGGCCGCCGCCTCGTCACCGCACCCGGCGCCGGCCACCACCGCTGCTCCAGCGACGACCGCACCTCCCTCTCCGGCGCCGACCACCGCCACCTCGCCGTCCCTCGCCGCCTCCTCCCTCTCCGGCCGGCGAGCCCTCTCCTCCGGCGAGATCGAGCTTCTCCGGCTCAACTCCGGCGAGGGATCCGGTCCACCTCGGATTGCGTGCCACCGAAATCTCTTTTATGCAGTTCGTTGGTGAGATAACCTCGACGCCACCCAGTACTGGGGTGGGAGTTCGGGAGTATCGCCATAACTTGTATAACGGATGCTTTTTGAAGGTTGAGGTAGATGGTTTCCGAAGGTTTCTTGGTTATGTGTTGAAGGATGGATACAGCTGGATGTAGGATTTGCTAGTTTGGGTGAGATATTATGCTTCCCCTGTATCCCCAACACCTGATTGCATAACCAGAAAGGTTCGGGAGTTTCATAGGTGGGAATTCTTGTAGCTCTAGTTCTTCTTCCACGGATATTGGTTTGAGATTTGGATTTCTTACCGATTATTCGTTCTTGATCCATACCTTGTTGATTTATTTCTCTACCTTAATTCTAAGTGGCTTCTCAATTTATGGATATGTGACCATTTCAAGAGGAATGCATTCGTTCATTGAGTTCGGATGTGAAGACTATATGTTGCAATTTTCATTCCGTTGGATTCAGCTTCAATATTTGTCTATCATTGTGCTAATGGATGTCAACCTCTTCAGGATGGCTCCTCCAACGCGCACGACTCCGAATCCTGATCCGCCACCACCTCCCCCTCCTCCGGAGGCATGGCAAGCTGTGATGGCCACAACCAATGCAAACACACAGTTGATCATGCAAATTCTCCAAGAGCGCAATCAAGGCAGCCAAGAGAACCAAGGCAACAATCAGAATCACTTTGCTTCACTCAACCAGTTCCTTGCTAATGGGCCAAAGACTTTCAGCAATTGTGTTGAGGCAATCGATGCGGAAGATTGGCTTGTGGATCTGTGCAAGCATTTCGAGTGCAGTAACGTCAGGCCTGAGGACTTCGTCAAGTTCGCTTCCTTCCAACTCAAAGATCAAGCTGCAGAATGGTTCCAGCAATACAAGGATTCCAGAGGTGGATGTGTTATCACCTGGGATGAATTCCATCAAGATTTTCGAGCTCATCATATTCCCCAGAGCGTGGTTGAAAGCAAGCGTGAGGAATTCCGCAATCTGAAGTAAGGCTCTTTGTTTGTCTATGACTACAACAAGTTGTTTCAGAAGCTCGCCCGCTTTGCCAAGCAGGACGTACCTGATGAGAAGAGCATGATATATCAGTTCAGGGGTGGTCTCAGAGAAGAAATTCAGCTAGCTCTTATTCTCTTTGAGCCCTTGAGATACGATGGGTCCTACAACATGGTACTGAAGCAAGAGGCTGCTCAATTGAGGTGTGATGCTTCCAAGAAGCGAGTCAGAGATGTTACTCCTTCTTCCTCTATTCAAGGGGCCAAGCAGCAGAAGTATTGGCTTCCTCCTCCTCCGTTCCGTCAGCCGTATCAGCAGAAGAGCAAAGGTGGCAGTGGTTCTTCCCACCCACCCAACCCTGGCTTTCAGAACAAGACTTCGTCTCAAGCTCCAAGATCGAGTGCTCCGTATCACCGTCCGCTTTCAGAGGTCACGTGCAACAAGTGCCAACAGAAGGGTCACTATGCCAACAAGTGTTTCAACTAGAGGCGCCTTCCTCCTCCTCCT
This sequence comes from Triticum aestivum, assembly GCF_018294505.1. Lineage (NCBI taxonomy): Eukaryota > Viridiplantae > Streptophyta > Magnoliopsida > Poales > Poaceae > Triticum > Triticum aestivum. Next base: position 288,641,950 of record NC_057797.1, on the reverse strand, counting down.
CTTGTCAGGTCGGCAAGTACAGCTGTGGTCAAGCATAACCCCAAGCATGCCAAGGTCAATTTGATGAATGCAGCTCAGGCAGAGGACTCGTCAGATGTGATCATGGGTAACCTTCCTGTTAACGATGTTCCCGCAAAAGTTCTTTTTGATACTGGTGCATCTCATTGTTTCATCTCGAAGCCTTTTGCATCTAGGCATGAGTTGACTTCCCAAGTTATGCATAAACCGTTAGCAGTTGTCTCTCCGGGTAAATGTTTGCTCGCTAACCACGAGATTCCGGCTATTTCTGTCATGATGGGTGATTTCAAGTTTCTGGCTTCTCCAATGGTTCTTGGTAACTCGGATATTGATCTTATTCTCGGAATCGATTGGCTTTCTAAGCACAAGGCTCAGCTTGATTGTGCAGCCAGGCAGATTCAATTGACTCATTCGTCTGAGGATGTAATTGTCTTTGCCGCTCGGGATAATACTATCTGTCTGTTTTCTCTCAGTGAGAAGGGTGAATTGGATGCCATCTCTCAAATTCCAGTCGTTTGCGAATATCAAGATGTCTTTCCAGAAGAGCTTCCAGGAATGCCTCCGCACCGGCCAGTTGAATTCGTTATTGATCTTGAGCCCGGCACGGAACCTGTGTGCAAGCGTCCTTACAAGCTCGGACCTGAAGAGTTAAAGGAGCTGAAGAAGCAACTCGATATTCAAGAGAAAATGGGTCTCATCCAGCCTAGTTCTTCCCCGTGGGGTTGTGGTGTTCTTTTTGTGAAGAAGAAGGATGGAACGGACAGACTTTGTGTTGATTACCGTCCATTGAACAAGAAGACCATCAAGAATAAATACCCACTTCCCAACATCAATGAGCTGTTCGAACAACTAAAAGGTGCCCAAGTATTCTCCAAGCTTGATCTCCGTATGGGTTATCATCAGATTCGAATCCGTGAGCAAGATATTCCCAAGACGGCTTTCAGGACAAGCTATGGTTCATATGAATACACTGTCATGTCTTTTGTCCTCGTCAACGCTCCTCCGACGTTCTCTCGCATGATGAACTTCATCTTCAACGCCTACACCAATGACTTTGTTTTGGTCTATCTCGACGACATTCTGGTTTTCTCGAAGAACAAGGAAGATCATGCCAAGCACTTGCGTTTGGTACTCGATAAGCTCAGAGAACATCAGTTCTACGCCAAGTTCTCCAAGTGTGAATTTTGGCTCGATGAGGTTCTTTATCTTGGTCATATCATCTCTGCCAAGGGCATTGCCATGAATCCTGAGAAGGTGTCTGCAATTGTGAATTGGGAACCTCCTCAGAACGTGAAGCAACTTCGTAGCTTCCTCGGTCTCGCAAGCTATTGTCGAAGATTCATTGAAAACTTTTCTAAGATCGTGAAGCCTCTCTCTAATCTTCTCCAGAAGCACGTCAAGTACGTTTGGTCTCCGGAGTGTGACATTGCTTTCAACACTTTGAAAGAGAAATTGATCACTGCTCCAGTTTTGACTCCGCCTGATGAATCCAAGCCGTACGAGGTCTTTTGTGATGCCTCTCTCCAAGGTCTTGGCGCAGTATTGATGCAAGAGAAGAAAGTTGTTGCTTATACCTCTCGCCAATTGAAGTCTAATGAGAAGAACTACCCCACTCATGATCTCGAGTTGGCGGCAGTTGTGCATGCTCTTTTGACTTGGAGACATCTCTTATTGGGAAGAAAAGTGGACATTTTCACTGATCACAAGAGTCTCAAGTACATCTTCACTCAGCCTAATCTCAACCTCAGGCAAACTCAATGGGTCGAAATGATTCAAGAGTATAATTCGAGTATCGAGTATACTCCAGGCAAGGCCAATATGATTGCTGACGCATTGAGCAGGAAAGCTTACTGCAACAGTCTGATTCTCAAGCCTTATCAACCCGAGCTTTGTGAAGCTTTCCGCAAACTTAATCTGCAAGTTGTTCCTCAAGGTTTCCTCGCCAACCTTCTAGTCTCTCATACCTTGGAAGACCAGATTCGCCAAGCCCAGCTTCTTGATGCTATGGTGAAAAAGGTGAAGACTGGGATTGCCAAGAGTCAACCCAAGTACAAGTGCTACCGCCTTGATGACAAGGACACTCTCTTCTTCGAGGATCGTATTGTTGTACCCAAAGGTGACCTCCGTAAAGTGATCATGAACGAGGCTCACAATTCTCTCTTCTCCATCCACCCTGGGAGCACAAAGATGTATCAGGACCTCAAGAAGGCTTATTGGTGGACTCGAATGAAGCGCGAGATTGCTCAATTCGTGAATGAATGTGATGTCTGCAGAAGAGTGAAGGCAGAACACCAAAGGCCAGTAGGTCTCCTCCAACCTCTTGCCATTCCAGAATGGAAGTTCGACCAGATTGAAATGGACTTCGTGACTGGGTTTCCAAAGTCCAAGTGTGGCAATGATGCTATATTCGTTGTCATCGACAAACTCACTAAAGTGGCTCACTTTCTGCCTATCAAAGAGTCGATCACTGCAGCTCAATTGGCGGAACTCTATACCTCTCGTATTGTCTCTCTGCACGGTATTCCACAAGTGATCTCTTCAGACCGTGGCAGCATCTTTACCTCAAAGTTTTGGGATTCTTTCCAGAAGGCCATGGGCACCAACATCCGCTTCAGCACAGCTTTCCATCCTCAAACTAGCGGTCAAGTCGAGTGTGTCAACCAGATTCTTGAAGATATGCTTAGGGCTTGTGTGATCTCCTTCGGCATGAAGTGGGAGGATTGCCTTCCTTATGCTGAATTCTCCTACAACAACAGTTTTCAAGCAAGTTCGGGCAAGGCCCCATTCGAAATTCTGTATGGCAGGAAGTGTTGTACCCCTCTCAACTGGTCTGAAACCGGCGAACGTCAGCTTTTGGGTAATGACTTAATCACAGAGGCAGAGGAAATGTGCAAAGTCATTCATGATAACCTCAAAGCAGCCCAATCCCGCCAGAAGAGCTACTATGATAGTAAGCACCGTGATTTGGCTTTCGAGATCGGAGATCATGCTTACCTCCGCGTCTCTCCTATGAAAGGTACTCGTCGCTTCGGTATTAAAGGGATGCTTGCCCCTAGATACGTGGGACCTTTCAAGATTGTCAGCAAGAGAGGCGACCTCGCCTATCAACTCGAGCTTCCTTCAAACTTTGCAAATGTTCATGATGTGTTCCATGTCTCTCAGCTCCGAAAGTGCTTCAAGACTCCTGACCGCACCGTCAACTTCGAGGACATTGAGCTCCAAGAAGATCTCTATTATCGTGAGCACCTAGTTGCTATTCTTGAAGAGACTGAACGCAAGACTCGCAATAAGTCAATAAAATTTCTCAAAGTCAAGTGGTAACACCATTCCGACCATGAAGCTACCTAGGAACGCGAGGATCACCTCCGTTCTGAGTACCCAGTGTTCTTTCAGTCCTAGATCTCGAGACGAGATCCTTTCGTAGTGGTGGAGTGTTGTAACACCCCGGATGTAACTTTCCCAATTTGTACTCCAACTCTTGCCGTTTCCGGCATTAAGTTATTTATTTTCTCGGGTTCGGGTCTTTGTCTCCGTGTGTTGTTATCGTTGTCATTCATCTCATATCATGTCATCATGTGCATTGCATTTGCATACGTGTTCATCTCATGCATTCGAGCATTTTCCCCGTTGTCCGTTTTGCATTCCGGCGCTTCGTTCTCCTCCGGTGGTCATTTCTAGCTTTCTTTCATGTGTGGGGATTGAACATTTCCGGATTGGACCGAGACTTGCCAAGCGGCCTTGGTTTACTACCGGTAGCCGCCGTCGGACGTGTCCGGACGGAGCCGGACACCGTACGACCCAGCCGCCACCGCCACGTGTCACCCCGGGATTCGCCGCCGCCACCACGCCCACATCACCGCCGCCTCGCCCGCGCGGGCCCGCCGCAGCCCAGG
>NC_057797.1:288635133-288637455 GCF_018294505.1 Triticum aestivum | reverse complement strand
CGCCGCCTCGTCGCTGCACCCGGCGCCGGCCACCGCCGCTGCTCCAGCGACGACCGCGCCTCCCTCTCCGGCGCCGACCACCGCCACCTCGCTATCCCTCGCCGCCTCCTCCCTCTCCGGCCGGCGAGATCAAGCTTCTCCGGCTCAACTCCGGCGAGGGATCCGGTCCACCTCGGATTGCGTGCCACCGAAACCCTAGATGTGGAGGTTGTTTTTCTTCTAAGTCCTCGAAATTCCAGATCCATGTGCTCCTGTTCATAGCCTCGTAACTTTGCAACCGTAGCTCCGATTCATGCAAATAGCATATCGAAATGTTCATCTCAGAGAGTACATCATTTCATCTCATTGCATCATTTTTATTTTAGCTCGTCTTGATGCCCGAAATGCTGTTAGAAGAGGGCTACTTGAGATATTTGTCACATCTGTTGCTCCATTTAGCTATTTGTCATTTTTTCCATGATTATTGTGTGCATGCTATGCCCATGAGTCCTACATATGTTTTGTTAAGGGTTTTGTCATCTTTCCAGAGGTGCAACCCATGTATTTTTGTGATGTGTGTGGTGACCAGCACAAGCTTGCCAAGTGGTGCACTTGGTAATTCTGTTTTCAGGGACTTAGCATTTCCACTAAGTCCTTGATCTGTTTATCTCATATGGCCATATGTTCATGTTGTTTCCTAGTGATCCGTGCCTCTTTTGAGGATGATCAGTAAGGATGTTTTGTTAATCTTGTAGTGCTCTATCCATCCATGTCTTTGTTTGAAATTATGGAGCAACCTAGCTTGAGTCAATCGAGCTCTACTTTTGCTACTTTGTGAATCTGGGCAGATTGTCAACGTGTTTGCAATTTTGCCGATGATGTTGTAGTTGATCCGTGCATGATATGCTTTTGTTCTTGCCATGTCTTGCTTGGATTTTGTGTATTCTTGATGGGTGTATGCTTAGCTTATCATGACTTGCAGCATAGTGAGTGCATCGATCTCGTAAACATGCCTACTTGATATATGTTTTCAGCATGCTCCAGTTTTCACTAAGTCTGAAAACTGATTATGATTTTGCCATGTTCACATGCTTGCAATTGTATTTTCTGATCCCTTTTGGCTCAAGGTCACTAAGGGACTTTTGTTAATCTCTTTGAGTAGCTCCATGCCGTGCTTTACTTTGCCATGTTCAGGTCCTGTAGCATGTAGTTTTGTTGCTCCGAAGAGTGCTACCTGATCTGAAATTCCAGACAAGTGATAATTTCACTAAGTTTGAGATCTGTTTGCCATATGCATTTTTGCCATGCTTGTTTGAACCTGTTAATGAATGAATTGGCCGTAGCTCAGTGCTAGACTTTTGTTAAGCATCTTGAATGCATCCCTGCCATGTATTTTGTTGTCATGTTTGGGTGCTGTAGCATGTTCATCTCATTGCATTTAGATGGCTACTTGCTGTAAATCGCAGACCGGTGTCATATTTGAATCGCTTGCCATTTCCAAACCGTAACTCCGATTCCGGCGTTCTTTATATCGTTTTCAAGCGATTTCATCTCATCTTTCCAGTGGCACACTTGGATCTCCAAGTTGAGGCCAGGTTCTTGCATTTCCTGTCATATCTTGCATATGCATCCCGCATCGCATCCCGCATAGCATACCATCTTTGCATCATCTTGTTTGATCCTTGCATGTGGTTGATTGTGCCCATGTTGTTTGTTTGTCTTGTTTGGGTAGAGCCAGGAGACGAGTTTGCTAACGAGGAGCCCGTTGAGTTTGCTTTCGAGGATCCAGTCAACTCTAACAACTGTGCAGGCAAGATGATCATACCCTCGAAATCACTACTATCTTTGCTATGCTAGTTTGCTCGCTCTTTTGCTATGCCAATGCTACGATGCCTACCACTTGATTTCAAGCCTCCCAAATTTCCATGTCAAACCTCTAACCCACCATGTCCTAGCAAACCGCTGATTGGCTATGTTACCGCTTTGCTCAGCCCCTCTTATAGCGTTGCTAGTTGCAGGTGAAGATTGGAGGCCGTTCCTTGTTGGAACCTTTATTTACTTGTTGGGATATCATTATATTGCTATGTTATCTTAATGCATCTATATACTTGGTAAAGGGTGGAAGGCTCGGCCTCTCGCCTAGTGTTTTGTTCCCCTCTTGCCGCCCTAGTTTCCGTCATATCGGTGTTATGTTCCCGGATTTTGCGTTCCTTACGCAGTTGGGTTATAATGGGAACCCCTTGATAGTTTGCCTTGATTAAAGCTTTTCCAGCAATGCCCAACCTTGGTTTTACCATTTTCCACCTAGCCTCTTTTTCCCTTGGGTTTCCGGAGCCCGAGGGT